>NW_011494679.1:1123669-1124974 GCF_000754665.1 Bison bison bison | reverse complement strand
TCAAGAGTCTTCTCCAACACCACAGTTCAAAAGCATCAATTCTTCGGCACTCAGCCTTCTTCACAGTCCAACTCTCACATCCATACATGACCACAGGAAAAACCATAGTCTTGACTAGACGAAGCTTTTTTGGCAAAGTAATGTCTCTGCTTTTCAATAGGCTATCTAGGTTGGTCATAATTTTCCTTCCAAGGAGTAAGCGTCTTTTAATTTCATGGCTGCAATCACCATCTGCAGTGATTTTGGAGCCCCCCAAAATAAAGTCTGACACTGTTTCCACGGTTTCCCCATCTATTTCCCATGAAGTGATGGGACCAGATGCCATGATCTTCGTTTTCTGAATGTTGAGCTTTAAGCCAACTTTTTCACTCTCCACTTTCACTTTCAAAAGAGGCTTTTGAGTTCCTCTTCACTTTCTGCCATAAGAGTGGTGTCATCTGCATATCTGAGGTTATTGATATTTCTCTCGGCAATCTTGATTCCAGCTTGTGTTTCTTCCAGTACAGGGTTTCTCATGATGTACTCTGCATATAACTTAAATAAGCAGGGTGACAATATATAGCCTTGACGTACTCCTTTTCCTATTTGGAACCAGTCTGTTGTTCCATGTCCAGTTCTAACTGTTGCTTCCTGACCTGCATACAAATTTCTCAAGAGGCAGATCAGGTGGTCCGGTATTCCCATCTCTTTCAGAATTTTCCACAGTTTATTGTTATCCACACAGTCAAAGGCTATGGCATAGTCAATAAAGCAGAAGCAGATGTTTTTCTGAAACTCTCTTGCTTTTTCGATGATTCAGCAGATGTTGGCAGTTTGATCTCTGGCTCCTCTGCCTTTTCTAAAACCAGCTTGAACATCAGGAAGTTCACAGTTCACATATTGCTGAAGCCTGACTTGGAGAATTTTGAGCATTACTTTACTAGCACATGAGATGAGTGCAATTGTGCGGTAGTTTGAGCATTCTTTGGCATTGCCTTTCCTTGGGATTGAAATGAAAACTGACCTTTTCCAGTCCTGTGGCCACTGCTGAGTTTTCCAAATTTGCTGGCATATTGAGTGCAGCACTTTCACAGCATCATCTTTCAGGATTTGGAATAGCTCAACTGGAATTCCATCACCTCCACTAGCTTTGTTCGTAGTGATGCTTTCTAAGGCCCACTTGACTTCACATTCCAGGATGTCTGGCTCTAGGTGAGTGATCACACCATCATGATTATCTGGGTCGTGAAGATCTTTTTTGTACAGTTCTTCTGTGTATTCTTGCCATCTCTTCTTAATATCTTCTGCTTCTGTTAGGTCTGTCTC
>NW_011494679.1:1122450-1123569 GCF_000754665.1 Bison bison bison | reverse complement strand
TGCATTCAGATGCTTATATATTTCCTTTTCTCCTTTGCTTTTCACTTCTCTTCCTTTCACAGCTATTTGTAAGGCCTCCCCAGACAGCCATTTTGCCTTTTTGCATTTCTTTTCCGTAGGTATAGTCTGATCCCTGTCTCCTATACAATGTCACGAACCTCATTCCATAGTTCATCAGGGACTCTATCTATCAGAATTAGGCCCTTAAATCTATTTCTCACTTCCACTGAATAATCATAAGGGATTTGATTTAGGTCATACCTGAATGGTCTAGTGGTTTTCCCTACTTTCTTCAATTTAAGTCTGAATTTGGCAATAAGGAGTTCATGGTCTGAGCCACAGTCAGCTCCTGGTCTTGTTTTTGCTGACTGTATAGAGCTTCTCCATCTTTGGCTGCAAAGAATATAATCAATCTGATTTCGGTGTTGTCCATCTGGTGATGTCCATGTATAGAGTCTTCTCTTGTGTTGTTGGAAGAGGGTGTTTGCTATGACCAGTGCATTTTCTTGGCAAAACTCTATTAGTCTTTGCCCTGCTTCATTCTGTATTCCAAGGCCAAATTTGCCTGTTACTCCAGGTGTTTCTTGACTTCCTACTTTTGCATTCCAGTCCCCTATAATGAAAAGGACATCTTTTTTGGGTGTTAGTTCTAAAAGATCTTGTAGGTCTTCATAGAACCGTTCAACTTCAGCTTCTTCAGCGTTACTGGTTGGGGCATAGACTTGGATTACTGTGATATTTAATGGTTTGCCTTGGAAATGAACAGAGATCATTCTGTCGTTTTTGAGATTGCATCCAAGTACTGCATTTCAGACTCTTTTGTTGACCTTGATGGCTACTCCATTTCTTCTGAGGGATTCCTGCCTGCAGCAGTAGATATAATGGTCATCTGAGTTAAATTCACCCATTCCAGTCCATTTCAGTTCACTGATTCCTAGAATGTTGACATTCACTCTTGCCATCTCTTGTTTGACCACTTCCAATTTGCCTTGATTCATGGACCTGACATTTCAGGTTCCTATGCAATATTGCTCTTTACAGCATTGGACCTTGCTTCTATCACCAGTCACATCCACAGCTGGGTATTGTTTTTGCTTTGGCTCCATCCCTTCATTCTTT
>NW_011494679.1:1091858-1122350 GCF_000754665.1 Bison bison bison | reverse complement strand
GATGCAATATTGCTCTTTACAGCATTGGACCTTGCTTCTATCACCAGTCACATCCACAGCTGGGTATTGTTTTTGCTTTGGCTCCATCCCTTCATTCTTTCTGGAGTTATTTCTCCACTGATCTCCAGTAGCATATTGGGCACCTACTGACCTGGGGAGTTTCTCTTTCGGTATCCTATCATTTTGCCTTTTCATATTGTTCATGGGGTTCTCAAGGCAAGAATACTGAAGTGGTTTGCCATTCCCTTCTCCAGTGGACCACATTCTGTCAGATGTCTCCACCATGACCCACCCATCTTAGGTTGCCCCATCGGCATGGCTTAGTTTCATTGAGTTAGACAAGGCTGTGGTCTTAGTGTGATTAGATTGACTATTTTTCTTTGACAGTCAGAATGGCTGCCATAAAAAAGTCTACAAACAATAAATGCTGGAGAGAGTGTAGAGAAAAGAGAACCCTCTTACATGGTTGGTGGGAATGCAAACTAGTACAGCCACTATGGAGAACAGTGTGAAGATTCCTTTAAAAAAAAAAAAAAAACTGGAAATACACTGCCATACAACCCAGCAATCGCACTGCTGGGCATACACACAGAGGAAATCAGAATTGGAAGAGACAAGTGCACCCCAATGTTCATTGCAGCACTGTTTACAACAGCTAGGACATGGAAGCAATGTCCTAGATGTCCTTTGGCAGATGAATGGATAAGGAAGTTGTGGTACATATACACAATGGAATATTGCTCAGCTATTAAAAAGAACACATTTGAGTCAGTTCTAATGAAGTGGATGAAACTGGGGCCTATTACACAGAGTGAAGTAAGCCAGAAAGAGAAACACCAATAAAATATATTAACACATATATACGGAATTTAGAAAGACAGTAACAATGACCCTATATGCAAGACAGCAAAAGAGATACAGATGTAAAGAAAAAACTCTTGCACTACATGGGGGAAGGCGAGGGTGGGACCATATGAGAGAATAGCATTGAAGCCTACATATTGCCTTATGTAAAACAGATGACCAGTGCAAGTTCAATACATGAAGCAGGGCACTCAAAGCTGGTGCTCTGGGACAACCCAGAGGGATGGGGTGGGGAGAGAGGTGGTAGGGGATTTCAGAATGGAGGGACATATGTACACCCATGGCTGATTCATGTGAATGTACGGCAAAAACCAGCACCATACTGTAAAGTAATTCAGTTCAGTTCAGTCGCTCAGTCATGTCTGACTCTTTTCAACCCCATGGACTGCAGCCCACCAAGCTTCCCTGTCCATTGCTAACTCCCGGAGCCTGCTCAAACTCATGTCCATCGAGTCAGTGATGTCATCCAACCATCTAATCCTCTGTCATCCCCTTCTCCTCCTGCCTTCAATCTTTCCCAGCATCAGGGTCTTTTCCAATGAGTCAGTTTTTTGCATCAGGTAGCCAAAGTATTGGAGTTTCAGCTTCAGCATCAGTCCTTCCAATGAGTATTCAGAACTGATCTCTTTCAGAATGGACTGGTTGGATCTCCTTGCAGTCCAAGGGACTCTCAAGAGTCTTATCCAACACCACAGTTCAAAAGCATCAATTCTTTGGCACTCAGCTTTCTTTATAGTCCAACTCTCACATCCATACATGACCACTGGAAAAAACCATAGCTTTGACTAGATGGACCTTTGTCAGCAAAGTAATGTCTCTGCTTTTTAATATGCTGTCTAGGTTGGTCATAACTTTTCTTCCAAGGAGTAAGCATCTTTTAATTTCATGGCTGCAGTCACCATCTTCAGTGATTTTGGAGCCCCCAAAATAAAATCCATCACCATTTCCATTGTCTCCCCATCTATTTGCCACGAAGTGGTGGAAATGGATGCCATTGATCTTCGTTTTTTGAATGTTGAGTTTTAAGCCAACGTTTTCACTCTTATCTTTCACTTTGATCAAGAGGTTCTTTAGATCCTCTTCAATTTCTGTCATAAGGGAAGTGTCATCTGCATATTTGAGGTTATTGATATTTCTCCTGGTAATCTTGATTTCAGCTTGTGCTTCATCCAGCCCAGCATTTCTCATGATGTACTTTGCATAGAAGTTAAATAAGCAGGGTGACAATATACAGCCTTGACATACTCCTTTCCCAATTTGGAACCAGTCTGTTGTTCCATGTCTGGTTCAAACTTGACTTTCATACATACTTCTTGACCTTCATACTGATTTCTCAGAAAGCAGGTAAGGTAGTCAGATATTCCCATCTCTTTCAGAATTTTCCAGTTTCTTGTGATCCACATAGTCAAAGGCTTTGGTGTAGTCAATAAAGCAGAAGTAGATGTTTTTCTGGAACGTTCTTGCTTTTTTGATGATCCAGTGGGTGTTGGCAATTTTATCTCTGGTTCCTCTGCATTTTCTAAAACCAGCTTGAACATCTGAAAGTTCACGGTTCATGTACTATTGAAGCTTCATTTGGAGAATTTCGAACATTACTTTGCTGGCATTTGAGATGAATGTGATTGTGCAGTAGTTTGGACATTCTTTGGCATTGCCTTTCTTTGGGATTGGAATGAAAACTGACCTTTTCCATTCCTGTGGCCACTGCTGTGTTTTCCAAATTTGCTTGCGTATTGAGTGTATCACTTTCACAGCATCATCTTTTAGGATTTGAAAGAGCTCAACTGGAATTCCCTCACCTCCACCTACTTTGTTCATAGTGATTAGCCTCCAACTAAAATAAATAAATTATTTTTTAAGATGTTTCCCAGGTGATACTAACATGCATCCAAAGTAGCAAAACCACAATGTACATTGAGTTTTCCTAACTAATAATACATAGACCTGTGTGGTTTATAAACAACAGAAATATCTTTCTCACTATTCTGGAATCTGGGAAGTCCAAGATCAAGCTACTGGCACAGTTGCAATCTGGTAAGAGCTGCTTCCTGGTTCATAGATGGCTGTTTTGTTTGTATATTCTCACTAGTGGAAGGTGGGACAGAGCTTTCTGGGGTCTCTTTCAAAAGAGCACTAATACCATTAATGAGGGTTCTACTCTCATAACCTAATCACATCCCAAATATCTCACTTCCAAAAGCCATTGCATTAGGGGTTAGGCTTCAACATATGAATTTTGGGAGGGATGCATTTAGACTACTCAGCCTTCTCTCATAAGGTATATAGTTTGCTTTGTACCATTATACACTGATCTGCTTTCCAAGACTGCTGAGTGAAAATTCTCACCTTGCAAATACTCAATATCCACATATTCTGTTAATCACAGATAGAGTCTCTACTGAGGTATTCTGGGAACATGAAGATCAACATTTGTTTTCCTAGCTTTACTTCAATTAGTATTGAAAACCTGAGGAAAGCATGCTTGAGTCCTTAATTCTTTTAGGAAAAAAATGCACCAAGCCAGATTCATTTGCCAGAAGGCATAATATCCTTGAACTTAGCCTGATCAAAGCATGAGTCATCTAACTAGAGATAATACCCAGTGTGGTGCTTCATAAACAAGATGCATTAAGGAAAAAAATAGCCCAAATGTCATTTGCTAGTATAAATCTTATTGTTTCTTTCATGGAAGAGACTGTGCAAATTGTTTTAACTGGCCACGATTTTATCAAGATGCTTTCAGAAAAAAAACGACTAAATTAAAATTTTAAAAGTTAAAACAATAGACATTATGGAGCTGTTTCAAATTCCTATGATAGTAGAGCTAGGACTGTTGCTTCATAGAATACAAATGAATAAATCATTTATGATTTATTCAAGGATACCTAGGAATTAGTTCTGGGACTGACAACTGATCTTAATTTATTCTTGACAATTCACTTTGTGAATGTCCTCCTTTTCCTTGCTTTCCTGCCCCTTTGTCAGGATCTAGGTACCATCGTTTGACAGGCGTTAAAGGCCACAGGGCTCAGCTGTCTCCAGGAAGCAAATCTCTGAGCTGGAAAGCAGAGGTGCAGCAAGCATAACTCTTTCTTTGCAGAACAAGCACAATCTATTTCCTTCCAGCCAGCAGGAAAGCAGGAACAGATGCTTCCCTCATCTCCACTCAAGTGAAAGAAACATTTGTTCTTTCTCTATTTCCTAGGATTTACCAACTCTTAAAAATCCGGTTGCTTCTGCATAATCCATGCAAGTTGTTATGGACTGAATATTTGTGCCCCCTGCCTCCCTAAAGTCTTATGTTAAAGTCCTAACCCTAAAGTGATAGTATGTGGAGATAGGGTCTTTTGGGGGCTGATTAGGTTGCATTAGGTCATGAGAGCAGAGCCCTTATGGTGGAATTAACAGCCTTATAAGAAGGAGAGTTGTTGCGCTGATTAAGTGAAAAAGTAACCATCAGCAAGCCAGGAAGTGGGCTCTCACCAGGAACCAAGCCCTGCCAGAACCTTGATCTTGAATTTAGAAGCCTCCAGAACTGCGAGAAATAATTTTCTATGGTTTAAACTACCCAAGTATTTTGTTATAGAATCCTCAGCTAAGATATAAGTCTTTTCTAAAATTCAGATTTTTTAAAATCTTTATTTATTTGACTGTAGCACATGAGATCTTCCATCTTTACTGTGGAAAGTGGGATCATTAGTTGCAGCATGCGAACTTAGTTGAAGGGCAGAGTTTTTTGCCTGGAAGTCCTCATTATCAGGAACAGAATGCCTAGTTCACATTTCACATTTTTATTATGCTTTTCAGAAAAGCAACATGGCAGACTACACTGATTCTGTGCAACAGTGCATTTCATCATGTAAATTTTGATCTCCAGAGGAAATTAGTAGGAAAACATTGAACACATTGTGTTGTATCCTCCCCCCCCAAAATGCATAACTTTATTTTCTTTTTCCCTTAATCCAGAAGAACATAATTGCTTAATTAATTCTTCACTAGACAAACTTAGATATTGTTGTTGTGCAGTTGTTAAGTTGTATCTGACTCTTTGTGACCCCATGAACTGAAGCACACCAGGCTTTCCTGTCCTTCACTATCTCCCAGAGTTTGCTCAAGTATATGTCCATTGATTCAGTGATGAGATCCACCCATCTCATCCTCTGTTGCCCTCTTCTCCTTCTACCTTCAATCTTTTCCAGCATCAGGATCTTTTTCAATGAGTCACCAGGTGGCCAAAATATTGGAGCTTCAGCTGCAGCCTTAGTCCTTCCAATGAGTATTCAGGGTTGATTTCTTTGCTTTCCAAGGGCCTCTCAAGGGTCTTCTCCAGCACCACAATTCAAAAGTATCAGTTCGGTGCTCAGCCTTCTTTATGGTCCAACTGTTGTATCCATACACGACTACTGGAAAAAACAAGCTTTGACTATATGGACCTTTGTCAGCAAAATATTTTTTTCTTTTTAGCATGCTGTCTAGGTTTATCATAGCTTTTCTTCCAAGAAGCAAATGTTTTCTAATTTCATGGCTGCAGTAACCATCCTCAGTGATTTTAGAGCCCAAGAAAGAAAATCTGTCACTGCTTCTACTTTTACCCCTTCTATTTGACATGAAGTGTTGAGATCAGATGCCATGATCTTTGTTTTTTTAATGTTGAGTTTTAAGACAACTTTTTCATTCTCCTCTATTACCCTTAGTTCCTCGTCACTTTCTGCCATTAGAGTGATATCATCTGCATACCTGAAGTTGTTATTTCTCCCAGCAATATTTTGTACTATGGCAAAAATTCAAATTTTGACCTAGCATTGACATTAATTGGGTAGGTTAGCTTAATTTTCCATCATTAAAAAAGAGTCAGAGGCCTTGTTTCCTTATCTTTTGGTTGGGAAAAAAAAAAAGAATAAGCAATAAGTTCTAGTAATTACTGGCCTTTATGCAGACCACTAATCACTTAGGTCCTTTGAAGAATTTAACAGTGATTAGATATCATTCAATTAGCTTGTTAAAAGATATCTAGTGATATTAAGCCTTGGCTCATAGATGAAATTAAATGCTTCTTTTAAAGTAGATTAGCTTTGGAATAATGAAATAAAGAAAGCATTAAAAAGAGAAAGCAACTCAAGCTATCAATTAAACTGTGGAGTTTTCCGAATACAAAAAGGTGCAGTCTGTGATTGTGGTCCCTCCACTCTAGAGACCCCACTTCAAAGTCCCACAGACTGAACTCTGAGGCTCACAAATAGGTCAGAATTTGCTTACCATAATCAGAGCAGTGTGGTTTCCTATTTGTCCATAAATGAGCCTACAAGTTAGAAAAAAATATTTCAACAGAGAAAATAAATGACTGCATGTAGGCATGGGTAAGTCTTCCTTGATGGCTCAGTGGTAAAGATCTGCCTGCAATGCAGGAGATGGGAGTTCAATCCCTGAGTCAGGAAGATCCCCTGGAGAAGCAAATGACAATCCACTCCAGTATTTCCATCTGGGAAATCCCATGAACAGAGGAGCCTGGCAGGCTACAATCCATGATGTAGCAAAGAGTGGAATATGACTTAGCAACTAAATAACAAAAAGGCATGAGGAACCAGTTCTTATCATTCATAGAATGTTCTTTAGAAACCAAAAAGTTGGGGAGCAGGCTGAGGGGAGGCTACATAGGAGAGATTATTGCTGTTGTTTAGTCACTAAGTTGTGTCCAACTCTTTTGCAATCCCATGGACTGTAGCCCACCAGGTTCCTTTGCCCATACAATTTCCAGGCAAGAATACTGGATTAGATTAGCCGTTTCCTTCTCCAGGGTCTCTTCCTGACCCAGGGATCAAACCTGCAACTCCTGCATTGCATACAGATTCTTTACTGCTGAGCAAATGGAAGCCCACGAAGAAGAGACGATAGCAGATTCTGAATTAACCATGCAGTCATGTAGGCTCTTAAAAGAAATATGACATGATGCTTGGGAAAGAATGTGAAAGAAAAGACCACCAGAGTTCAAGTCTCAAGTGTCACTATGTGAACTCTGCCAAATTATTTTCCATCTCTTTGAGCCTGTTTCTTCATCTATGAAGATGAACAGCAGTATTCCATAGACTATTAGTACTTTATGAGATTAAATATAATGTATATGAAAACTCTTTGAAAGCTTGAAAACACATGAAAAACATCAGTTAATGCAATTATTTTAAAAATATCACTATAAAGTAAAAATATTTCGTGTTCAATTTTAGAAAATTTGAACGTACTGAAAAGTGAAAAGAAATTTAATTATATGCTTATTATCTAGAAATTAACACATTTTCCTCTAGTATATTTTCTGTGCATTTAAAAATAATAGTGAATTGGGGAACGTGGGTATACCTGTGGTGTATTCATTTCGATATTTGGCAAAACTAATACAATATTGCAAAGTTTTAAAAATAAAATAAAATTTAAAAATAAAATAAAATAAAAACAACAAA
Source organism: Bison bison bison (assembly GCF_000754665.1). Lineage (NCBI taxonomy): Eukaryota > Metazoa > Chordata > Mammalia > Artiodactyla > Bovidae > Bison > Bison bison. Next base: position 1,115,034 of record NW_011494679.1, on the reverse strand, counting down.
AAATAATAGTGAAATAACTGCAATTTTGAGTTCTACTTTTTTATTGAAATAACAAAATGTCTCTAAAATTTATTTTAAAAGTTTTGTATAATGTTCCATCATACAATTGCATTGTCATTTATTGGACTGTATTTCCCTTGCTGATTTTATTGGTTGTTTCCATTTTTTTTAGTATATGTAACACACAAATAAACATTCTCGATATCATCTGTATACATATCTGATTATTTTCCAGGAATACTTAGATATGGAAATGAAATGCTAAAAAGCCTTAAGAACTTGCAGCTCTTGATATAATATTTTTGGAAATTATAATATTTTTATATTATAATATTTTTGGAAAAAATAAATAGGCACAATGTGCATCTACATTCAAATTTCATACCTGTTCTTTACTGAATGAGTAATGTGGGGTAATTAACAGCTACTGTAAGCTAAGCACATGAAGAAATGTAGTAGAGACTTAAAAAGTATTTCCTTTCTTTTCTCTCTGCCCAAATGTTACTTCCACTAGAGAGTTACTTCAATTCTTGACAGCCCCAAAGACTACTCATCCTATTTTGTACTCCTACTAGGATGTGATAGGAGAGGTGAATACCTTATGCTGAATCTTAAGGTGCGTGTCTCTATTAGTCAGCTAGTCAGACATGAGCAGTTCCCACCCCATCCTGGATGGACAGTGGTGCTCAGATCACGCCCAGAAATGTGCTCAAGGACTACCACCATGGTTTCCAGCCATTCAAGGACCAAGCTAGATAAAACTGCCACTGCAGTTTGATGCCAGTGTAGCGGGACCTAAAAGGTAACTCAAAGAAGCCCAGGGTTCATTATGCTGTATTTGCAATATATTCGCCTTGCAGTTTTTTGGTACCTCTCCCACCACTGAGTTTTGCCTTGGTGCTTGTGGGTGAGCACCTGTGTACTAGGAGAAAAGTTATATAATCAAAGATGTCAGTCAACTTGTCAGTCAAATGACACAGGACACAGGGAGGGACCACGACTCTAAAAACCCAGCCCTACTCCATTGCATGGCTACTTCTGTTTTCCAGACAGTCCCCTCTCATACTATCTCTGGAGTGTACTTCCACTTTTGCTTAATGAAACTCTTGCTATTTAAAACTGCTGTATGCCTCTTAACTGAATTCTTTCCTTTGAGAAGGCAAGAACCAAGGAAATCACCATTCTGTAGGTGACACCTCCTTGTTAGAATCACTGAGAGCTCAGAGGCCTTTTTCAGAAGGGCTCACTCAGCCCTGTGGTTTTACCATTTCACTTCACTCTGTTGTACTGGGATCTTAGGAAATGACTCATCAAAATCCAAGAGACTTATTTATAAACCAACATATCAGTTTATTCACTTATACCAAGGAAACTAGAACATTCTTGTCAACTGGTCATTATGGTCTCTTCCCAACAGAAATTCTATCTGAAAGACTAAATTTATTTCAGCAGTTAACTTTGTGAGACAAGAGTGGATACCAACTCTGGTTTATGGTTATAAATTTTTTCTCCCCTGCTGGCCTACAGATATTTTGAAAGCTGGAACATCTATTTCTTTAACTGCAATGCCCAATGCCTGGGATAGAGATAAATATTTTTTTAATGTGTTTCCCAAAAGATAGAAAGACAGAACAAAAGGAAAAATCAAGGGATAGAAGAACAATCTTCAACTTCTCAGAAATGGAGTATAAACATTCATTCAAACCACAGGCTAGCCATGATATTTTTTTATCATGCACTCATTGTATTTTTTAATTTTACCCTGGGGAGATCAGTTATTTGTGCCTCCATTTAATGTTCACATGTGTTTGCAACTGATTTTTTCAGGAAGTCAAATTGAAACAAGCAACAAGAAACAACACACACTCATCTTTAGGAAAATTTGTCTGATTTGAAATTCCTTAGATGGATACCAGCAAAATGAGATTAGAGATCCACTCCTTCTCCCTTAAAGAATTTTGTGAACTTTTACAATAGATGGAAATATTTATTTATGATTCATAGACTTTGAAATGCAGAGATGAATTTTCAGGGCAGATCAAGAGGTGTGATTTAAGTGAAATAAAATTGTGAAACAGGATTTTAAAAAGCAGATGAGACCTGCATTCTTTGAGGGTTTTATTCACATTGCACTTATCTTTGTATGACTGCACCAAGAAAAGCAGTGTTTATTCATAGATAATGCAAGACCGTTACATAGAATGCAGCCCCATGGAGTGTGGAAGACTAAAAATGATGTGGACACCCCTAAATTATGGGTTCATTTTAGTGTATGACTGTCATCTCTGGGTTACTCAAAATCCATGTCTATCTGTCTATCCAACAAACCACTTACTCCACGTCATTTCGAAAATAATGTGGGCGTAAATGTTCAATCAGATGAATTAACTCATCAGTAAATTTAGAGGAAAATCCTCCTTACATAGTTGGAGACAAAGATGAGATAAGAGGACTCTTTACTGAGCAGCCTCTATGTATCAAGTATGGGGATGTATGTTGGTCATAAGTGACCTCACTTAACTTTTATGCTGCTCCATTTAAGGTGGAGGCTGTTATCTCATTCTGCAAATAAAACCACAGTTCAGATTAGATAGCAGATAACAGATGGAGGTAACAGATAACAGAATTCCATCCCAGATTCTGCCTGATTCCATAACATGGTCTCAGGAACTTAAAAGGAACTCCAGATACTTCTAGCAATATTGACATTTAACGATGTGACCTTGGTGAATTAACTACCCTTTTTGACTGGATGCAGATTGTTCATGTCTTCCAATCCATGAGTATACGATGAGTGTGCATGTGTGTCCATCTGTCTGTATGTGTAGTTATTTGCAGTATGTGAAAGTGTGTTACTCACTCAGTCTTGTCCAACTGTCAGTTCAATTCAGTTGCTCAGTCATGTATGACTCTTTGCAACCCCATGTACTACAACACACCTCCCCGTCCATCACCAACTCCCGGAGCTTACTCAAATTCATATCCATCAGGTCACTGACGCCACCCAACCATCTCATCCTCTGTTCTCCCCTTCTCCTCCTGCCTTCAATCTTTCCTAGCATCAGGGTCTTTTCCAATAAGTCAGTTCTTCGCATCAGGTGGCCAAAGTATTGGAGTTTCAGCTTCAGCCTCAGTCCTTCCAATGAATATTCAGGACTGATTTCCTTTAGGATGAACTGGTTGGATCTCCTTATAGTCCAAGGGACTTTCAAGAGTCTTTTCCAACATTATAATTTAAAGCATCAATTCTTCAGCACTCAGCTTTCTTTATAGTCCAACTCTTATATCCATACATGACTACTGGAAGAAACATAGCTTTGACTAGATGGACCTTTGTTGGCAAAGTGATGTATCTGCTTTTTAATATGCTGTCTAGGTTGGTCATAGCTTTTCTTCCAAGGGCCAAGCATCTTTTAATTTCATGGCTGCAATCACCATCTGCAGTAATTTTGGAGCCCAAAAAAATAAAGCCTGTCACTATTTCCATTGTTTCCCCATCTATTTGCCATGAAGTGATGGGACCAGATGCCATGATCTTAGTTTTCTGAATGCTGAGTTTTAAGCCAATTTTTTCACTCTCTTCTTTCAAGAGGCTCTTTAGTTCTTCTTCACTTTCTGCCATAAGGGTGGTGTCATCTGCATATCTGAGCTTATTGATATTTTTCCCTACAATCTTGATTTCAGCTTGTGCTTCATCCAGTCTGGCATTTCGCATGATGTACTCTGCATAGAAGTTAAATAAGCAGGGTGACAATATACAGCCTTGACATACTCTTTTCCCAATTAGGAACCAGTCTGTTGTTCCATGTCTGGTTCAAACTTGACCTTCATACATACTTCTTGACCTTCATACTGATTTCTCAGGAAGCAAGTAAGGTGGTCAGATATTCCCATCTCTTTCAGAATTTTCCACACTTTGTTGTGATCCACACAGTCGAAGGCTTAGGTGTAGTCAATAAAGCAGAAGTAGATGTTTTTCTGGAACTCTCTTGCTTTTTCAATGATTCAATGAATGTTTGGCAATTTGATATCTGGTTCCTCTGCCTTTTCTAAACCCAGCTGGAATATCTGGAATTTCATGGTTCATGTACTGTTGAAGTCTGGCTTGGAGAATTTTGAGCATTTCTTTGCTAGCATGTAGCTATATATGTGTGTGTGTGTATATGCTGCTGCTGCTGCTAAGTCTCTTCAGTCATGTCCGACCCTGTGCAATCCCATAGACGGCAGCCCACCAGGCTCCCCCATCCCTGGGATTCTCCGGACAAGAACACTGGAGTGGGTTGCCATTTCCTCCTCCAATGCATGAAAGTGAAAAGTGAAGTCACTCAGTCGTGTCCAACTCTTAGCGACCCCACGGACTGCAGCCTATCAGGCTCCTCTGTCCATGGGATTTTCCAGACAAGAGTACTGGAGTGGGGTGCCATTGTCTTCTCAGTATATATATATATATATATACATGTAAGTATACATATACACATGTAAGTATATATATATGACTATATATATATATATAAATGACATATGCAAATGCAAAATTTGTATATATATATATTGGAGAAGGAAATGGCAACCCACTCCAGTACTCTCACCTGGAAAATCCCATGGAAGGAGAAGCCTGGCAGGCTACAATCCATGGGGTCGCAAAGAGTCAGACACGACTGAGCAATTTCACTTCACTTCCTATATATATATAAGATGTATGTATAAAATTTATCACACATATATAAATACATTAGAATTAATAATTAAGACCCTAATTCCAGAGCTGGTATCTAGGCCGTAATGTCCTTTCCTTTGACACTCCGGTCACATTTCTTCTTTCCTTGGGTGTCCACTGGATGTCCAAACTAGGTCTGGATCATCTACGAGGTGGATTCAATTGTTCTCTGTATCTTTGTTCAGCCATGCCAAGCACAGTGAGAGGATTTAACCACCTTCACTAGTCTTCTTGCCAGGTCTCTCCTTGAGAGGGTGTTTTACTCCTCATCCAGGTGCTCCCTACTTGCTTTCACTAAGAGAAGTATGCCCAACTGCCCGTAGCAGCTTCATCAGGAGCCTGCTGGGGTCAGCAGAACTTGGCCTTTTCATAATATCTATCGTGGAAGTCCAGTGATGTTTGAAGTTCTAGGAATAGAAGTACTCCATGCTGCCAAGGGACATACGCAGTGGTTCCAGGAATTCCAGCTTGCAGCTTGAGAAAGAGAGCTTGGAAACATTTGCTTAGGTGTCTAGAGTCTAAATTAACACTAACCTCCAGTGTCAGTTTAGCTATTTGGAAAGAGAACAGAACAGAGAAAAGAATTCTAGGAAAGGACTTAGCAGACTCAAGAGACAGTTCTAGTTGTGGCTGGTGCAAGGTCATTTTAAGCAAAGCAGCAGGATGATAGTTATGTAGGATGACTTAGGAGCCCACTGACCCACGACTCATTCCCCTTTGTCACTACTCCAGAGCTTTATGATCTTAAACAACTTACTCAGTATCTCTGAACCTGTGGGTTGCTGTGATAATCATATGTCATAATGCATTATTGCAGTGCTTTGAACTCTCAGATGAAGAAAGAATACTGTTTATGAAATACTAAAACCACTCTTAAACCATCTCGAACTCAAGATGACTGAGTAGAAATACATGAGCTCCTCTTCTACAAAAACACCAAAATTGCAACCAGCTGCTGAACAACCATCTACAGGAGAATGTTGGAACCCACCAAAATAGATACCCCATGTCCAAGGGCAAAGAAGAAGCCACAAGACCGTGGGCAGGGCACAATCACATTTAAAATCAAACCTCATACCTGCCAGAGATGCTGCAACAATGGACTGGTTTAAAATTGGAAAAGAAGTATATCAAGGCTGTATATGTCACCCTATTTATTTAACTTGTGTGCAACATACATCATATGAAATGCCAAGCTGGATGAAGCTTAAGCTGGAATCAAGATTGCTAGGAGAAATATCAATAAACTCAGACATGCAGATGACACCACCCTAATGGCAGAAGGCGAAGAGGAACTAAAGAGCCATTTGATGACGGTGAAAGGGGAAAGTGAAAAAGATGACTTATAACTCGGAGTTTAAAAAATGAAGATAATTGCATCTGCTCTCATCACTTCATGACAAATAGAGTGGGGGTGAAATGGAAACAGCAATGGATTTAATTTTCTTGGGCTCCAAAATCACTGTGGACAGTAACTGCAGCCATGAAATTAAAAGATACTTGCTCCTTGGAAGAAAAGCTATGACCAACAAAGACAGCATATTAAAAAGCAGAAACATAACTTTGCCAGCAAATGTCCATACAGTCAAAACTATGATTTCTCCAGTAGTTATATACAGATGTGAGAGTTGGACCATAAAGAAGGCTGAACACTGAAGAATTGATGCTTTTTAAATGTGGTGCTAGAAAAGACTCTTGAGAGTCCCTTGGACTGCAAAGAGATCAAACCAGTCAATCCTAAAAGAAATCAACCCTGAATATTCATCAGAATGGCTGATGCTAAAGCTCCAATACTTTAGCCATTTGATATGAAGAGCCAACTCCTTGGAAAAGACGCTGATGCTGGGAAAGACTGAGGGCAGGAGAAGGGGGGTGACAGAAGATGAGATGGTTGGATGGCTTCATCGCTCAATGGACATGAATTTGAACAAGCTCCAGGAGATAGTGAAGGAAGTCTAGCATGCTGCAGTCCATGGGATTGAAAGAGTCAGACATGACTGAGCGACTGAACAGCAACAAAACTGCAATGGGTATTTAAAATTTTGTATACCTGTGGTGGATTCATTTTGATATTTGGCAAAACTAATACAATTATGTAAAGTTTAAAAATAAAATAAAATTTAAAAAAAACTAAAAACTAAAAATAAAATAAAATAAAATTTATTTGTAGGATTCTGTTTCATCTCCACCACTAGAGCACATGCTGTGAAACACTTTGTTTACAAACTATACCGCAATTTTACATAAAGCTATACACTTTGCTCTAAAATTCTTCCCATAAGTATGTGTATATTATATATTTTAAATGTATAGACCAACACAACCTTGTACACAGTCATTTTCTGTTACCATCATCAAAATTTAAGATGTGAAAAAAGGATTGTTATGAATTTTTTTAAAAAGTATGACAGTTAGGACAAACTCCATAGTGTGCCTCAAATAACCCCTCCAGATATAACTTTTTTTCCTTAGTAAACAGATTTTTGGCCAGTCTATTAGTATGACAATTTTCCTTGTCATTAAAAGTATTTGGACATTACCCAACTCCTCTTGTTCAGAAGACTCTTGAGGCTGCAGTGTTTTCTTAGTTGACAAATTCACGGTTTCTAATGAAAAGCAAATCTTGTTCTGACATTCTGACTAGGCAAAGTTTTTGTTTACTTTTTATTATAATATAGTTTTGAAATAAAAACAATTTTATATGCATTGCTGCTTCCAATTAGCAGTTTGTCTGCCTTATGTGGTTACCAAATGCCAATCAATGAAACACATCAAGGAGAAAGAGTACAGTTTACAGCAGTGGTAATGTCTAAAGTGGAGATCAAGTGTCCTCTTCCATAACCAGGGAAGTAATATATTTACTTTTTTAGTTTCTAACAGATGAGGTGACTGGACCATTATTTTCGATCTGAAGGAAATAAATCATGTAATTGAGTGCTATGGTTCTGCTGTTTGTGTTTCCCTAAAATTAGTATGTTAAAACCAGGTTTCAAAGTGATGGTATTAGGAGGTGAGGCTTTTAGGAGATAATCAGGTCATGAAGTCATAGCACCCATAAATAGTTCTCTTATAAAAAGAGACCCCAGAAAGAACTTTTACTCCTTCTACCATGAGAGGTAAAGCAAGAAGATGGCTGGCTGTGAACCAGGAAATAGGTTTTTACCTGATACTGAATCTGCCTGCATCTTGATCTTAGACTTCTCAGCCTCCAGAATAGCAAGCAATAAATCTCAGTCACCCATAAGCCACCTAGTTTACGGCATTGTTGTAGCAGCCCAAATACACTAACACCCTGAGCTTGCTACAATCTGTCCGGTGAACAGGCTAAAGGCAAGAGCACAAAGTGCAAAAATAGCATAGTATTTAGAATCTAAAAGCCTAGGTTGGACCATACTCTAATTCTGAGATGTTAGGAAAGACCACTGAGCCTCAGTTGCCTTAGCTTTGAAATTGGGATAAAGAAAGGGTGCTTCTTTCAAGAGGTTATTCTGAGAAATAAAGAACATAACTGGTTGGAAATCATCATATGAACAGAAAAGCACCATAAATAAACACAAGTTATTTACATGCTTAGACTTTTAGGGGACAAAGTGAAGTATAAGCAAAGGAAATGTTAATAAGTTATTGTTATGAGTTCTGGGTAGTTTATTAATATAAAAGCAGCTTCTAGTCATTGAGGAGATGTAGACAGATACTGTGTCTATTTTAACTTTGTCTTCTTCCTGACAGAACTGGGTGGAGTTTAGAGCCATTTCTAGCAAAATGAAGAGCCTGGAAAAATCCCTGGAGATTTGGAAGCAGGTTTTCATTATTAGCAGATGCAATTTTAAAGAAGAAAAGTAATATTGCAGAGTGGGGGCTGGTGTGTTCTGTGTATGCGTAAAGAATATTCTACAGTTAGTGAATATTAGCATTTCTCTTTTCACTCAGGTTTTAAATCATCACTAATGTTTAATGCTGGGTTATGCTCTTCCTTAATAAAATGCACACATTATTTGGTTGATTTCATATGCTGCCATAATTTCCATCGACCTAGAAATGCCTCCACAACCCACCTCTCTGCCTTGATCTTCCCTCTCAGCCCAAATTGCCCTTTCTGTGCACTTCCACATGAACATCCCTTAGATGCTTCAAACCACATATGTTCAAAACTAAATTAGTTATCTTCCTTCTAATCTCTTCTCTGGTGATCCAATCCCAGTTGATCTCTTGATCTTCCAGCCCAATATTTCAATTACAAACATAAGTCCTCCTCAACTCAATTACTACAGCATCCCTATTTCCCCAAAATAACTAAACTTTGTGCTGTCATTTTATATAGGATATTCATACTGTATAATATGGCATTGAAGACAGGTCACGATTCTGTTACCAACCAAGCATTTTAGCCTCATCTCCCACTACTTCATTCTGTATTCCCTGTAATTTAGTTTGTGAAACTACTAGTGCTTTCTCTAAACATTATACATTTTTACAGAAAGACAAAATCTTCATGCCTTTATTTTTATTGTATCCCATCCATGAATGTACCTTCTGGCCTTCTCTGACATCTGTCATCCAAGACCCAACATAAATCAAACCTCATCAGCAAGCCCTCCAATCTTCCTATCAGAACTAATCGTCACCACAAGACTTATAGTTTGTAACACATTCAGTTCAGTTCAGTTCCTCAGTCATGTCTGACATTTTGTGACCCCATGGACTGCAGCATGCCAGGCTTCCCTGTCTATCACCAACTCTCAGAGCTTGCTCAAACTCGTGTCCATCAAGTCGCTGATGCCATCCAACCATCTCATCCTCTGTTATCTCCTTCTCCTCCTGTCTTCAATCTTTCCCGGCAACAGAGTCTTTCCCAATGAGGCAGTTCTTTGCATCAGGTGGCCAAAATATTGGAGTTTCAACTTCAACATCGGTCCTTCCAATGAAGATTCAGGACTGACTTCCTTTAGGATTGACTGGTTTGATCTCCTTGCAGTCCAAGGGACTCTCAAGAGTCTTCTCCAAATATCAAAATGAATCCACCAATTCTTCGCTTCTCAGCTTTCTTTATGGTCCAGCTCTCACATCCATACATGATTACAGGAAAAACCATAGCTTTGAGTAGATGAACCTTTGTTGGCAAAGTAATGTCTCTGCTTTTTAATATGCTGTCTAGGTTGGTCATAGCTTTTCTTCCAAGGAGCAAGTGTCTTTTAATTTCATGGCTTCAGTCACCATCTGCAGTGATTTTGGAGCCCCCAAAATAAAGTCTGTCACTGTTTCCACTGTTTCCCCATCTATTTACCATGAAGTGCTGGGAACAGATGTCATGATCTCAGCTTTTTGAATGCTGAGTTTTAAGCCAACATTTTCACTCTCCTCTTTCACTTTCATCAAGAGGCATTTTAGTTCCTCTTCGATTTCTGCCATAAGGGTGGTGTCATCTGCATATCTGAGGTTGTTATATTTCTCCCTGCAATCTTGATTCCAGCTCATGCTTCATCCAACCCAACATTTCTCATGATGTACTCTGCATAGAAGTTAAATAAGCAGGGTGACTATATACAGGTCTGATGTACTCCTTTCCCGATTTGGGACTAGTCTGTTGTTCCATGTCTGGTTCAAACTGTTGCTTCTTGACCTGCATATAGATTTCTCAGGAAGCAGGTAAGGTGGTCTGGTATTCCCATCTCTAAGAATTTTCCACAGATTGTTGTGATACACATAGCCAAAGGTTTTGGCATAGTCAATAAAGCAGAATTAGATATTTTTCTGGAACTCTCTTGCTATTTTGATGATCCAGTGGATATTGGCAATTTGATGTCTGGTTCCTCTGCCTTTTCTAAATGTGTTTCTAATGTAACACATTAGACCATTGCTTCTCAAACTTCCTTGTGCCTGTCATTTAAATGGGGATCTTGTTAAATGTAGATTCTCATTCAGAAGGCTTGAAATGTGACCTGAGATGTATAATCTACTAGGTGATGCTGCTGTTGCTGGTCACAGATCCCACTTGGACTACCAAGGCTTTAGACCAGTTAATTGTATCCTGGTTAGTAACACAGCTAAATACAAGTATGTTGGTCTTGCACACAAAATTTTTTTCAAGTCAGAAATTGTCCTACTCACTTCTCAAGCACTTTATTCCATGTCTTTAAAAATGGAGTGAATTGAATTGATTGCCATCACCTAGATGTTAACTGGAACATTGAGGATCCCATTTTGTCATTCATCTTTATGATAAGAACACTAATGCAATAATAATAATATGATGTAAGTTTCATATATTATGGGTTTACCATGTGTAAGATCATGCACTCAGCACCATAATTATTATGATCTCATTTATGGCTTTCAAGAACCCCGGGGTATAGGTACTATTATCAACCCTATTTAACATAGGTTGAAAAACTCTCCTAAGAGCCCAAGCTAGTAAGTAGTGGAGCTAGATTTCAAACCCAGTTCTGTATGATTTCAAGTCAGTGTTTTTTCTCACCATGCTCTATAGTCTCCCTTGATTACATGGCAAGGCTTCAGAAACTGAGGATGGAAAGATGACTGACTGTTCCCCAAAGATATATCAGCTCAATAACTGCATACAGTTAGTAGAGAATTGCTTCAGGAAAAAAAAGGTGTGCGTAGTCTAGTAATTTCAAATGTACCATTTAAAACGTTCCTAGGGACCTGACCTTTCCTGGCTGATGGCAATAGCTCCCACGACCAGTAATTCAGAAACCCAGATAATCAATCACCCACAGCACGGCTTTTTTGTATTGCCATCAAAGTGGCACTTCAGAGTATCTGCTGCCACGCTTAATGACACAGAGTGAGAGCTCTTCAACTTAGGGAAGCCTATTGCTCTGCTCTAGCCACAGCCAGGGCTCTGCTGCTGAAGCTCAGATAAGGTTTGGATATGGACCTGGATAGTTTAAAACTAATGGACTCAGCTAGAAACAGGCAATGGACAGAGACAGTTGGTACTGCAAAAGAGAGAAAGATCTAAAAAGGTCATCACAATAGTGTTTTTAGCTCCATTTAGAAGGCCATGGAAAAATATATTGATGGTTAGAATTTTCTGAAAGGTCTAGATTTTAAGTGTACGAACAGTGTGGGCCCAACTTAGCCCTTCCTTAATGCATATAGAGCCAAACAACTACCAAAATCTAACTCAGAAAAGCTTGGTTTCTTTTTCTTTTTTGCTCATCCTGCTTCTTTTGGATGAAACTCTTTTCTATCACAACTGTTCACTCCACAATAAAGGGATATAATACAAAGTTAGAATACCTCCAGATGGTTAAAGATCAGACTTTTTCACTTTCTTTTTTTTTTTAATTTTATTTTATTTTTAAACTTTACAATATTGTATTAGTTTTGCCAAATATCGAAATGAATCCACCACAGGTATACCCGCGTTCCCCATCCTGAACCCTCCACCCTCCTCCCTCCCCTACCCTCCCTCTGGGTCATCCCAGTGCACCAGCCCCAAGTATCCAGTACCGTGCATCGAACCTGGACTGGCGACTCGTTTCATACATGATATTATACATGTTTCAATGCTATTCTCCCAAATCTCCCCACCCTCTCCCTCTCCCACAGAGTCCATAGCTTTTTCAAATGTCAAAGATCAGTAAACCTTAAGCCATAGTCCTACTCCAGTCACTAACTCACACTTTTGAAAAATAATTTACTTTAGCATGTTATTATATTACTTAATAAGATGATCATGAAGTTTGAAAACTAGTTTCTCTTTACCCTATAAAATTCAATGAATACTTCCAGATTTTCTTTTATCTCATTAAAAAAAAGAAGTATATTTTGAAAACTCAAGCTCTGAGTATTACTGAAAATTCATACCTCATGACCCTAATTTCAAATTATGACTTCTGTTTCTAGAAGTATTTTTCCACATCAAGTTCAGTCACTTAGTTGTGTCTGACTCTTTGTGATCCCATTGACTACAGCACACCAGGTTTCCCTGTCCATCACCAACTCCAGGGCCTTGTTCAAAACTCATGTCCATTGAGTCACTGATGCCATCCAACCATCTCATCCTCTATTGTCCCCTTCTCCTCCCACCCTCAATCTTTCCCAGTATCAGGGTCTTTTCAAATGAGTCAGTTCTTCAAATCAGGTGGCCAAAGTATTGGAACTTCAGCTTCAGCTTCAGTCCTTCCAATGAATAGGACTGATTTTCTTTAGGATTGACTGGTTGGATCTCCTTGCAGTCCAAGGGACTCTCAAGAGTCTTCTCCAACACCACAGTTCAAAAGCATCAATTCCTCAGTGCTCAGCTTTCTTTAGAGTTCAACTCTCACATCTATACATGACTACTGGGAAAACTACAGCTTTGACTAGATGGATCTTTGTTGGCAAAGTAATGTGTCTGCTTTTTAATATGCTGTCTAGGTTGGTCATAGCTTTTCTTCCAAGGAGTAAGCATCTTTTAGTTTCATAGCTGCAGCCACCATCTGCATCTGCAGTGATTTTGGTTCCTGAGAAAATAAAATCTTTCACTGTTTCCATTGTTTCTCCATCTATTTGCCATGAAGTGATAGGACCAGATGCCATGATCTTAGTTTTCTGAATGTTGAGCTTTAAGCCAACTTTTTCACTCTCCTCTTTCACTTTCATCAAAAGGCTCTTTAGCTCCTCTTTAATTTCTGCCATAAGGGTGGTGTCATCTGCATATCTGAGGTTATTAATATTTCTCCAGGTAATCTTGATTCCAGTTTGTGCTTCATCCAGTCTGGCATTTCACATGATGTACTCTGAATAGAAGTTAAAGAGCAGGATAACAATATGCAGCTTTGACATACTCCTTTCCCAATTTGGAACCAGTCTTTTGTTCCATGTCCAGTTCTAACTGTTACTTCTTGACCTGTTTCCACATCAATCTAACATCTAAATAAGTCTCATGATGCAAATAATGTCTCATTAAATTTCCTTACTTTAGAATAGGGACTGTAGACTATATGCTATTAATAGAAAATTTTGCAAAGTCAAACAGTAGTGACATTTTTTTATGTAGATATTAAAAGACAGTGTCTTCAAACAAAGACCAGGAATCACTTTTTAAAAATGTGCTGGGTTTCTCTAGGATAAGAATGAAACTTCTTTCAATATCAATCTCACCTTGGACAGGGTAAAAATTCATTAGGTATCTTCTAAATGAATAAATAAATACATAAATAACTTCAGTGTGGTACTGTGAAGTATCTTATTTTCCAGCTGTTCACGTGTGTATATCTTGTCTACCCAACTCTGCAGTAAGCTCTTTAAATCTTACCATTCATTTATTCAACAAACATTTCTTAGTTTTTTTAATTAATTTTGATTGGATTAGAGTTGCTTCAAAAGTTGTGTCAGTTTCTATTGTACAGCAAAGTGAATCAGCTATATGTATACATATATGCCCTCCTTTTTGGATTTTCTTCTTATTTAGGTTCCCACAGGGCACTGAGTAGAGTTCCCTGAGCTGTATAGCAGATTTCTTGTTACCTATTTTACACATAGTATCAATAGTGTATATATGTCAACCCCAATCTCCCAATTCATCCCAAACTCCCTTTCCATCACTGGTGCCCATACACTTGTTCTCTATATCTATGTCTCTACTTCTGTTTTGCAAATAAGATAATCCATACCATTTTTTACCTATTCCACATATATGCATTAATATATGCTATTTTCCTCTTTCCGATTTACTTCACTCTATATGATAGTCTTTAGGCCGTCCACTTCTCTACAAATGACCCAATTTCACTCCTTCTTCATGGATGAGTAATATCCATGTGTATATGTACCACATCTTCTTTATCCATTCCTCTATTGATGAATATTTATGTAGCTTCCATTGTGGAAGCTTACAGTGTGGTAAACCAACCATTATTGTACATAGTGCTGCACAGAACATTGGGGTACATGTGTCTTTTTGAACTACGATTTTTCTCTGAGCATATGCTCAGTAATGGTATTGCTGGGCCATTTGGTGGTTCTATTTTTAGTTTTTTTAGGGAACTTCCATATACTGTTCCCCACAGTGCATGTATCAATCTATATTCTCACCAACAGTACAAAAGAGTTTCCTGTTCTCCATACCCTCTCCAGTGTTTATTGTTTGTAGATTTTTTGATAATGGCTTTTCTGATCTGGGATGGACCTGACAGAAGCAGAAGAAATGGCATAGACCAAACAGAAAATATATGGACCTAACAGAAGCAGAAGATATTAAGAAAAGGCAAGAATACACAGAAGAACCGTATTCTAAAAAGGCCTTAATGACCCAGATAACCATGATGGTGTGGTCACTCACCTAGAGCCGGACTTTCTGGAGTGTGAAGTCAAGTGGGCCTTAGAAAGCACTACTACCAACCAAGAAAGTGGAGGTGATGAAATTCCAGCTGAGCTATTTAAAATCCTAAAAGATAATGCTGTTAAAGTTCTGTGCTCAAGATATCAGCACATTTGGAAAACTCAGCAGTGGCCACAGGACTGGAAAAAGTCAGTTTTCATTCCAATCCCAAAGAATAGCAATACCAAAGAATGTTCAAACTACCGTATAATTCAGCTCATTTATGCTAGCAAGTTTATGCTCAAAATCAATCCTTCAAGCTAGGTGTCAATAGTACACAAATAAAGAACTTCCAGATGCACAAGCTGGATTCAGAAAAGGCAGAGGAACCAGAGATAAAATTGTCAACATTTGTTGGATCATGGAGAAAGCGAATGAATTCCAGAAAAACATCTATTTCTGCTTCACTGACTATGCTAAGATTTTTGTCTGTATGGATAACCACAAACTGTGGGAAATTCTTAAAGAGATGGGAGTACCAGACCACTTTATCTATTTCACAAGAAATCTGCAGATCAAGAAGCAACAGTTAGAACCAGACATGGAACAATGGACTGATTCAAATTTGTGAAAGGAGTATGAAAAATCTATATATTGTCACCTTGCTTGTTTAACTTATATACAGAGTACATCGTATGAAATGTTGGGCTGGAAGAATCATAAGCTGGAATCAAGATTGCTGGGAGAAATATCAAAAACCATGGATATGCAAATAACACCACCCTAATGGTAGAAAGTGAAGAGGAAATAATGAGCCTCTTGATGAAGATGACAGTGGAAAGTGGGAAAAGCTGGCTTAAAACTCAACATTCTAAAAACTAAGATCATGGCATCTGGTCCCATCATGTCAAGGGAAATTTTGCTGTTCAGTCACTCAGTCTTGTCCAGCTCTTCATGACCCCATGGATTATAGCAAGCCAGGCATCCCTGTCCTTCACCATCAAGGCAAATAGATGGGGGAAAATATGGAAACAGTGACTAACTTTATTTTCTTGGGCTCCAAAATCACTGTGGATAGAGATTGCAGCCATGAAATTAAAAGATGCTTCCTCCTTGAAAGAAAAGCTATGACCAACCTAGACAGCACATTAAAAAGCAGAGACATTACTTTGCCAACAAATGTCCACCTAGTCAAAGCTATGGTTTTCCCAGTAGTCATGTAGAGATGTGAGAGTTGGGCCGTAAAGAAGGCTGAGTGCTGGAGAATTGATGCTTTCAAACTGTGGTGCTGGAGATGATTCTTGAGAGTCGCTTGGATAGCAAAGAGATCAAGTTAGTCACTCCTAAAGGAAATCAACCCTGAATATTCATTGGAAGGACTGATGCTGAAGCTCCAATACTTTGGCCACCTGATGAGGACTGACTCATTGGAAAGGACCCTGAATTTGGAGAAGATTGAGAAGAAGAGGGAGGTCACAGAGGATGAGATGATTGAATGGCATCATCAACACAATGGACATGAGTTTGAGCAAATTCCGGGAGATAATGAAGGACAGGGAATTCTGGAGTGCTGTTGTTGATGGCAAGACAAAGAATCAGACATGACTGAGTGACTGAACAACACATTCGGATCATCATGAGGTGATACTTCATTGTAGCTTTGACTTTCTCTAATAATTAGTGCTGTTGAGCTTCTTTCCATGTGTTTGTTGGCCATCCGTAGGGTGGCTCAGTGGTAAAGAATAAACCTGCCAATGTAGGAGACACAGGTTCAATCCCTGTGTTTCTCTTCTTTGGAGAAATGTGACCCAGTCAGTTATTCTGGATCTGTCCTGTCCAATTCTGACTTTTGCTACTTGACCTGCTTACTGGTTTCTCACAAGACAGATAAAGCCATCCGGTTCTCCCATCTCTAAGAATTTTCCACAGTTTGTTGTGATCCACACAGTCAAAGGTTTTAGTGTAGTCAATGAAGCAGAAGTAGATGGTTTTCTGGAATTTGCTTGCTTTCTCCATGATCCAACAAATGTTGGCAATTTTATCTCTGATTCCTCTGCCTTTTCTAACTGCAGCTTGTACCTCTGGAAGTTATTTGTTCACATACTGCTGAAGCCTAGCTTGAAGGATTTTGAGCGTAAACTTGCTAGCATGTGAAATGAGAGGAATTGTATGGTATTTTGAATATTCTTTGGAACTGCCCTTCTTTGAGATTGGAATGAAAAGTGACCTTTTCCAGTCCTGTGGCCACTGCTGAGTCTTCCGAATTTGCTGGCATATTGAGTACAGCACTTTCACAGCATCATCTTTTAAGATTTGATTAGCTCAGCTGGAATTCCATCACCTCCACCAGCTTTGTTCGTAGTGATGCTTCCTAAGGCGCACTTGACTTAACATTCCAGGATATCTGGCTCTGGGTGAGCAGCAACACCATCATGATTAACCAGGTTGTTAAAATCTTTTTTGTATAGTTCTCCTGTATATTCTTGCCATCTCTTCTTAATCTCTTCTGCTTTTCTTAGGGCCTTACCATTTCTGTCCTTTATCCTACCATGCTTGCATGAAACTTTCCCTTGATCTCTCCAATTTTCTTGAAGAGATCTCTAGTCTTTCCCATTTTATTGTTTGGGTCAATATCTTTGCACTATTCATTTAAGAAGGACTTATTTTTTCCTCCTTTCCATTCTCTGGAAATCTTCATTCATTTGGGTATATCTTTGCCTTTCTCCCTAGCCTTTGTTTCTCTTCTTTCTTCAGCTATTTGTAAAGCCTCCTCAGACAAATCAGGGAATTAGGGAGTGTCCTAATTTCATTCTTTTACGTGTAGTTGTGCCATTTTCCCAGCACCAATTATTGTCTTTTCTCCAGTGTATAGTCTTGTGTCCTTTGTCATAGATTAGATGACCCTGGGTGTGTGTGGGTTTATCTCTGGGCTTTCTCTCCTGATCCACTGGTCTACATTTCTGGTTTTGTGCCAGTAGCTTTATATTATGGTATAGTTTGAAGTCAGGGAACCTGATTCCTCCAGCTCCATTTTTCTTTCTCAAGATTGTTTTGCTTGCTTAGGGTCTTTTGAATTTTCCTACAAATTGCAAAATTTTCTGTTCTAGTTCTGTTTAAAATGCCATTGGTAGTTTGATAGAGGTTGCATTGAATCTGTAGATTGCTTTGGGTAGTATAGTCATTTGTACAACATTGATTCTTCCAATCCAAGAAAAAGGGATATCTCTCCACATTTTTGAGTCACTTTTGTTATCTTTCATCAATATCTTATAGTATTCTGCCTACAGGTGTTTTGCCTCCTTAGATAGGTTTGTCCCTAGGCATTTTCTTCTTTTTGTTGCAATTGTGAATGGGATTATTTTATTGATTTCTTTTCCTGATCTTTTGTTGTTAGCGTATAGTAGTACAACAGAATTCTGTGTGTTAATTTTGTATCCTGAAACTTTACTAAGTTCATTGATTAGCTCTAGTAGTTTTTTGGTGGCATCTTTAGTATTTTCTATGTATAATATCATGTTGTCAACAAACATTTATTGAATGCATAATATCAGGCACTGGTTTTAGGCACTGAGGATAAAGTAGATTTAAACAGTTAAAGATGAAGGAGAATGATGGCAGTACAACTCTGTAAATACACTAAAACCCATTGAACCCTACACTTGAAACAGTAAATTTTATGATATTTAAATTCTCATCAATAAAGTTTAAAAATTACTGTCATTGAGAGACCCAATTTCTAATGAATCTTCTTTTTAATTTTTCCATTAGTATAACTAGTACAGTGTAGTTGTGAAGTCCAAGATGAAACAAGAAGTCACTTAGTCGTGTCTGACTCTTTGCGATCCCATGTACTGTAGCCTACCAGGCTCCTCCATCCATGGGATTTTCTAGGCAAGAGTACTGGAGTGGATTGCCATTTCCTTCTCCAGGGGATCTTCCTGACCCAGGGGTTGAACCTGGGTCTCCCACATTGTAGACAGACGCTTAACCATATGAGCCACCAGGGAAGTCCTTGAGATGGAAAAATATTAGCCAATTGATTTCTTGATTCATTCAAGGCATTGGTAAATCACTACAAGATTGTCATACTTCTGGTACCTTTACTAAAAATCAGGTATAGCCTATAGGCTATGACCCTGATGTTATTCAAACTTTTGTTCAGTACTGGCTTTTCCATGTATTACCCCACTATGTAACCAAGTATTCTTCAGTCCCTCAGAACTTCATTTTCCTGTGCTACATGGAGCTAGCAGTAGTACCTCTCTCACTGAGAGAATTAAATTAAAAACTGTGGGAGGACTCCCCTGGTGGTCCCACTGCTTGACTTCACTTTCCAATGTAGGGGCTGTAGGTTCAATCTCTGGTTGGGGAGCTAAGGTTCCCACATGCCTCACAACCATAAAAACAAAATATAAAACAAAAGCAATATTGTAATAAATTCAATACAGACTTTAAAAATCGGTCCACATCAAAAAATATCTTAAAATATACTAAGAATATAGAGAAAATATAGGGGAAAAATATAAGAGAAATACCAATGAAGCAAGGCTGATTGTATTTTGCTAACTGTTGAAACAGTGATAGGGTTTATTGTAAGATACTCTTTATTTTGGATTAGTAACTAATGAAAATTTAAATTAAAAAAGTATAGATGATAAATAGAAGGCATTAGGAAGAAGGCAAGAATTATTACTGACCTAAGTGAATGTATGAGAAAAACAACTTCAATTTTACTCCTAATGAAGCCATGAATATTGCTTATTATTTGTCTCCATGCTTTGCAAGAATTACAAATATTTTCACATACGAGTTTTCTCTGAGATAAATAAGGAAATGGAAACCAGTAGGTATTTGCTCTCACAGTATCATTCTGATAACTCTATTACAATCATTATAGTGAGCTCAGGAAAAACAGACCAGTTTTTCACACTATGCATGTAACCAAAAATTGTCTGACAGCCTGTCACAGTGCAGCCACCTCTCATTTTCCATGTGTAAGAGAAAGATGCAAGCTAACTTCTGGTTTTAGCTTTTTGTTTACAAATATATCTTCAATTTTCCATCTGGGCTACACAAAACATGCCATAACTTCTTGATAAAATGTTCCACAAATTCCTAGGCCCCTGGTGTCTGAGCCTTGTTGATCCCATTAGTTTATTCTCTCTTTACTAGGTTTAAAGGAAGAGATCAAACACCCATATGAATGTTGTTATTTATTTCATATCTTGCAGTTCCCTCAGAAGTAAGAAATTGACAATCACCATGGCCTTTGTGGGAGGTGGCAGGAAGGAAGAGCTGAAGTCTCAGCAGGTCTGGGAGGCATGGGAAGTGAGAACAGGATAGCGGTACTGGGCTGGCCATCACCACAGGGACAAGCAGAAGGTGAGGAAAGTCAATAAAATGGCTAGCTGTGTGGATGAGTTAAAGGGTGAGAGGCATGCCTTCCAGTGGGAGAATGGATTGAATAAACAGGGCACACAGCACTGCCATGGCCAGCTGGAGACAGGAGCCTGGCAGTGAAGGTGAGAAGGGCCTAAATGACTGAACGTGATGACACTGGCATGAGGCCTTGCAGCCCCTTCTTTCAGCAAGTCTTTAATAAGCATCTGCTCTGTGGCTGGCACTGTGACAGTGACAAGACAGAAATAGTTCTGCCCTTTTGGAATTATCTGCTAGCAGTTGGTGCAGGCTGTTACAATGCAGTGATGAAGCGTCTCACAGACAGTGAGAGCAGAAGTACAGGGCCCTGACTCAGACTCAGGAAATCCCAAGAAGTAACACTTAAACTCAATCCTGATCTATCAGGAGTCGGCAGGAGAGGAAGCAAAGGTAAAAGGGTATTAGGATGCCTTCAGCTGTAAGAAATGGAAAACCAAGACTGATTTAAACAGCAAGCACTTTTGCTAGATCACAAAGAGGCAATCTGAAAGTAGGATGCACCTCAAAGTTGATTGAACCATAGGTGAAGACATGTCATGGAAACACAGGATTTTGTCACCTCTCTGTTCTACTGCCCACAGCGTTGGCATCATCCTATTTCTGGTTCCCTTTATGGCTACAGGATGGTGGTCATAGCATTTTACTGCTGTATGTTAACTCCCTCACACTGAAGAGAGAAAGGTGATAACTTTCTATCATTCTCTCTAAAGAGTAATAAAGACCTTTCCCAGCAGCTTCTAGCGAACCTCTCCTGTATCACATTGTCCAGAACTAGGTCATATAACCAACCACAGGCAATACAGATTGGATTACCTTTAGGTAATTGAGGAACAGGTAGAATCGATATTAGGGAACCAACCACCAAGTCTACTGCAACGTGGGAGTTGGGGAAAAAATGTACCAGGAAAAAAATTCCAGGAGAAAGAATCAATATCTCTGAACTCCTGGAGGCAAAGGAAAATATGGGAAAGACAAACACAGGCAAAGTTGTGCAAAGAAGAGAAAATAAGTAGCATTGTCAGAGTGCCAGATGCAAGCAGGGCAAGCACCACGGGTGTGCACAGTGGCCCACACAAAACGTCCAGTCGGCTTTTATCCCCGATAACTCCACTGTAGGTTCTCAACTCCAAGGTCTTAGACTTGAGATGCATAGTTAGAACTTTAAGGTCAGAAGCTGGAAACTTGCTTTCATGGAACCGGAGCATAAGCTGCAATCATGGAGAGTGGGGCAAGGACAGCTCTCCCATCTTCTCATGGAGCGAGCTCCAGCTGGTGCTCTGAGGAATAGCAGTTTGGGGGCACTGAGACCCAGCCCCTTGGATTCAGTGTCCTCAGGGTGAGGCACTAACAGAGAAGTAATGATGGGGCTCCTTCAAATGGCTCTGACACAGAGGGGATCAGTGAGTGATGACTGCAGGAGGAGAAGAGAATGTCAAGGGTGTTGCTCCACAAGTGATTCAGCTATTTTGGACACAGGTAAGAATAAATTATAAACACCTGTAGGGAAGCTAAATCCTTGGAAAGAGGCCTGGAGGTCATTATAAGTTTTATCATTAACATAAAGTCAGTTAGCATTAGGTTGGATTAGTACAGAGGAAATTTCATGGAGTAGAGAGAAGCAAGCAGATTTCCAGGGGTGTAATTAATTAATTGTTAATTAATTAATTATAGAAGGGTAGTAAAACAGAGGTACAACAGTAGATTATATTGTTTTTCCCAATGATTCATGACCCCTTTCTCTACAGAAGGATTATTCATCCTTGTTAGGGTCACCAGATAGAGCAACTCAAAATACAGGCTGCCTGTATTTCAGATGCATAACAAATAATAATATGAAATATGTATGCTCCATGCACACACATGAAACACACAATCACAGAAAACTAACCGATCTAATCACATGGACCACAGCCTTATCTAACTCAATGAAACTATGAGCCATGCCATGTAGGGCCGCCAAAGATGTATGGGTCATGGTGAAGAGTCCTGAAAAAACGTGGTCCACTGGAGAAGGGAATGGCAAACCACTTCAGTATTCTTGCCTTGAGAACCTCATGAACAGTATAAAAAGGCAAAAAGGTAGGATACTGAAAGAGCAACTCCCCAGGTCGGTAGGTGCCCAATATGCTACTGGAGATCAGTGGAGAAATAACTCCAGAAAGAATGAAAAGATGGAGCCAAAGCAAAAAACAACACCCAGTTGTGGATGTGACTGGTGATAGAAGCAAGGTCTGATGCTATAAAGAGCAATATTGCATAGGAACCTGGAATGTTAGGTCCATGAATCAAAGCAAATTGGAAGTGGTAAAACAGGAGATGGTAAGAGTGAAGGTTGACATTTTAAGAATCAGTGAACTGAAATGGACTGGAATGGGTGAATTTAACTCAGATAACCATATATCTACTATTGTGGGCAAGAATCCCGTATAAGAAATGGAGTAACCATCATAGTAAACAAGAGTCCAAAATGCAGTACTTGAATGCAATCTCAAAAACGACAGAATGATCTCTGTTCGTTTCCAAGGCAAATCATTCAATATCAGATCAGATCAGAGCAGCCTCTCCATCGTGTCTGACTCTTTGTGACCCCTAGAATCGCAGCACGCCAGGCCTCCCTGTCCATCACCAACTCCCAGAATTCACTGAGACTCATGTCCATCAAGTCAGTGATGCCATCCAGCCATCTCATCCTCTGTCATCCCCTTCTCCTCCTGCCCCCAATTCCTCCCAGCATCAGAGTCTTTTCCAAT
>NW_011494679.1:1091509-1091660 GCF_000754665.1 Bison bison bison | reverse complement strand
AAAGTACTGGAGTTTCAGCTTTAGCATCATTCCTTCCAAAGAAATCCCACGGCTGATCTCCTTCAGAATGGACTGGTTGGATCTCCTTGCAGTCCAACGGACTCTCAAGACTCTTCTCCAACACCACAGTTCAAAAGCATCAATTCTTCGG
>NW_011494679.1:1050018-1091194 GCF_000754665.1 Bison bison bison | reverse complement strand
AAGAGTGGTGTCATCTGCATATCTGAGGTTATTGATATTTCTCCTGGCAATCTTGATTCCAGCTTGTGTTTCTTCCAGTCCAGCATTTCTCATGATGTACTCTGCATATAAGTTAACCCAAGTCTATGTTCCGACCAGTAATGCTGAAGAAGCTGAGTTGAATGGTTCTATGAAGACCTGCAAGATCTTCTAGAACTACCACCCAAAAAAGATGTCCTTTTCATTATAGGGGACTGGAATGCAAAAGTAGGAAGTCAAGAAATACCTCGAGTAACAGGCAAAGTTGACCTTGGGGTACAGAATGAAGTAGAGCAAAGACTAATAAAGTTTTGCCAAGAGAACGCACTGCTCATAGAAAATACACTCTTCCAACAACACAAGAGAAGACTCTACACATGGACGTCACCAGATGGTCAATACCAAAATCAGTCTGATTATATTCTTTACACCCAAAGATGGAGAAGCTCTGTAGAGTCAGCAAAAACAAGACTGGGAGTGGACTGTGGCTCAGATCATGAACTCCTTATTGCAAAATTCAGATAAAATTAAAGAAAGTAGGAAAAGCACTAGACCATTCAGTTATGACCTAAATCAAACCCCTTATGATTATACAGTGGAAGTGAGAAATATATTTAGAAGACTAGATCTGATAGAGTGCTTCATGAACTATGGATGAAGGTTCATGGCATTGTATAAGAGACAGGGATCAAGACCATCCCCAGGAAAAAGTAGTGCAAAAAAGCAAAATGGCTGTCTGAGGAGGCCTTACAAATAGCAGTGAAAAGAAGAGAAATGAAAAACAAGGGAGAAAAGGAAAGATACACCCATTTGAATGCAGAGTTCAAAAGAATAGCAAGGAGATAAGAAAGCCTTTCTCAGTGATCAGTTCAAAGAAATACAGGAAAACCATAGAGTGGGAAAGACTAGAGATCTCTTCAAGAAAACTAGAGAGAATTTCATGCAAAAATGGGTTCAATAAAGGACAGAAATGGTATGGACCTAACAGAAGCAGAAGATATTAAGAAGAGATGGCAATAAGACACAGAAGAACTGTACAAAAAAGATCTTCATGACCCAGATAATCATGATGGTGTGATCACTCACCTAGAGCCAGACATCCTAGAATGTAAAGTCAAGTGGGTCTTAGGAAGCATCACTACAAACAAATCACTAGTGGAGGTAATGGAATTCCAGCTGAGCTATTTCAAATCCTAAAGGATGATGCTATGAAAGTGCTGCACTCAATATGCCAGCAAATTTGGAAAACTCAGCAGTGGCCACAGGACTGGAAAAGGTCAGTTTTCATTCCAATGCCAAAGAATGCCCAAGCTACTGCACAACTGCATTCGTCTCACACACTAGTAAAGTAATGCTCAAAATTCTCTCAGCCAGGCTTCAGCAATACGTGAACCATGAACTGCCAGATGTTCAAGCTGGTTTTAGAAAAGGCAGAGGAACCAGAGATCAAACTGCCAACATCCACTGGATCATCGAAAAAGCAAGAGAGTTCCAGAAAAACATCTATTTCTGCTTTATTGACTATACCAAAGCCTTTGTGTGGATCACAATAAACTGGAAAATTATGAAAGTGATGGGAATGCCAGACCACCTGACCTGCCTCTTGAGAAATCTGTATGCAGGTCAGGAAGCAACAGTTAGAACTGGACATAGAACAACAGACTGGTTCCAAATAGGAAAAGGAGTACATCAAGGCTGTATATTGTCACCGTGATTATTTAACTTATATGCAGAGTACATCATGAGAAATGCTGTGCTGGATGAAGCACAAGTTGGAATCAAGATTGCCGGGAGAAACATCAATAACCTCAGATATGCAGATGATACCACCCTTATGGCAGAAACTGAAGAACTAAAGAGCCTCTTGAAAGTGAAAGAGAGTAAAAACGTCGGCTTAAAATTCAACATTCAGAAAACTAAGATCATGGCATCTGGTCCCATCACTTCATGGCAAATAGATGGGGAAACAGTGGAAATAGTAGCTGACTTTATTTGGGGGGGTGCTCCAAAATCACTGCAGATGGTGATTGCAGCCATGAAATTAAAAGACGCTTACTCCTTGGGAGGAAAGTTTTGACCAACCTGGACAGCATATTAAAAAGCAAACATGTTACTTTGCCAACAAAGGTCCTTCTCATCAAGGCTATGGTTTTTCCAGCAGTCATGTACGGATGTGAGATTTGCACTATAAACAACGTTGAGCACTGAAGAATTGATGCTTTTGAACTGTGATGTTGGAGAAGACTCTTGAGAGTCCCTTGGACTGCAAAGAGATCCAACCAGTCCATCCTAAAGGAAATCAGTCCTGAATATTCATTGGAAGGACTGGTATTGAAGCTGAAACTCCAGTACTTTGGCCAACTAATGTGAAGAACTGACTCATTTGAAAAGACCCTGAAGCTGGGAAAGATTGAAAGTGGGAGGAGAAGGGGACGACAGAGAATGAGATGACTGGATGGCATCACTGACTCAGTGGACATGAGTTTGAGTAAACTCTGGGAGCTGGTGATGGACAGGGAGACACGGCATGTTATAGTCCATGGTTTCACAAAGAGTCATACATGACTGAATGACAAAACTGAAACTGATACACACATATACACATAATAAAATATTTGATTTTTACTGAAATCCAAGTTTCACTTGAAAGTTCAACATTTCACCCATATATCCTAACCCCTGGCCCTGGACCTGGCACTCAGAGTGCCCACCACAGGAGCCGTACATACTGCTGCCTTATTGACCTTGGGTTTAGTCATGTGACATTCTTGGGCCAAATGAACGGGAGTGTATGTGAAATACACCATTTCTAAGCAGAAGCTTTGAAAGGCAGCAGGAACCAGCTCTCTGGCTACTTTTCTCTGCCACAAAAATGGCATATACCCAGTAGGGACTGCTCCTTCAGCCTCCATCTCCATTACAAGAAGACATGTGGACTGCAGCCACCACAATGTAATATGAGCAAAAAGAATGTTTACGATTGAAAGTCATTGAGGTTTAAAGCATGAATCATCACAGCAAAATTTGCTGATGCAGATACCAAGAATGACTTCTGAGAAAAAAATGTATGCTGGGAATACATGAATATGAAAATAGGTTTTCCTAATTCAAAGGAGCTATAGGTTTTTCTACTTGTGATATTTCTATTTGTAAAAACTGCAATATTTCATTTATATGACAATCGATTTCCTCCTTCTTTTAAAGGTAAAAATTTCATTTACTTGCTAATTATTCTAGGGGGATCAGTGGGAGTATATATTCTTTTAAAAATTTGTACAGTCTTCATAGCTTTCTTATCCATTCATCTGCTGATGGACATCTAGTTTGCTTCCATGTCCTGGCTATTATAAACAGTGCTGTGATGAACATTGGGGTACACGTGTCTCTTTCCCTTCTGGTTTCCTCAGTGTGTATGCCCAGCAGTGGGGCAAAACTAATACAATTATGTAAAGTTTAAAAATAAAATAAAATTTAAAAAAATAAAAAAAAAATTTGTATAGTCTTCAAAGAAACAGTTTATATATTGGGCAATATGCAGTTTAAAATATTTATTAAATATTTCAAAACTATTTATTCTATAGATACTTTCTGTGTGATAAGCCCTATGTTAAACATGAATCATTAGCCTAAATGGCTAGTTGATATCTGTGTGTGTGTGTGTGTCTGTCTCTGTGTGTTTCTGTGTGTATGCTTAGTGGCTCAGTAGGATCTGACTTTTTGCGACCCCATGGACTGTAGCCCACCAGGCTCCTCTGTCCACGAGATTCCCAGGCAACCCAATATTGGTGTGGGTTGCTATTTCCTTCTCCTCCAGGGGATCTTCCCGACCCAGTGATCAAACCTGCCTCTCCTGCATTGGCAGGCAATGCTTTCCCACTGAACCACCTGGGAAGGCCTAGTTGATATTTACCTTAACTCAAATAACATAAAAATCTATATCGTTCTACTTTGAAAAGCCATGTTTACCATGACAATCACCTAAAATAGAATTTTAAAAAACTGAATGTGAGAGTACATTTAGATGAGTATTTTAAAATCCTTTTAAGTATGTACACAATTTTGAAATTTTGCCTTTTCCTCCGGCAGTCACTTAGTTCTTTCAGCATGCAGTTGATTAAAATTCCCATGCAATGGATACCTACACACATAAGCATATGAGAAGTTTCTGCTTTTGAACCTTTTTTCCCTACTCATACTCTCCATTTTTCTTGTCTATGTCTACAGCATTCATTGTTGGTGTATGACTGCCACTGGCCCAGGTACTTACATTAACATTCAATAAATATTTGGGTGACCTTACAGACTTGATTTTTATCACCGTTTACTGTGGCTCTGAAGGGGCTATGCTAGACCAGTCTAGTAAATGTGCAGTCTTGACTACAGAATCAATAATGAACCTCTGTCATTTTCACTTGGGAATCACTGTTCTCTAATCTCATCTACATTTTAGCCCTTTGAGCAACTGCAAAATCAATAGAAAAAAAATCATGGGACCGTTTTTGTCCCTTCAGTCAGTGCTGTTTCTGTAGTTCCTCCTGGAACATTCCTGAAGCTGAGCTTGCTGAATTTTGTCAACACGGAAATGTCAGCCAGAGCTTGGTATTTAACTCATTTGCGCTGGGCAGTTTGCAGCTCACAAGGTGCCAATTAAAAAAACAAGAGGAGAGGCAGAGGAACCTGGCTGTCAGCTTGGTTGGAGTGAGATCTGATATTAATTATTAACGGAACTCAAAATTAACAACAGCTAAAGCAGAATGAGCACACCTTTCAAATACAATGGGAGGTGAAATGTTGCACCGAGAATTGAGTGAGATGAATAGTTTCTAGCTGCAACAGGAGAGTTAGCAAAGCTGTTGGGAAGCAGTCCCCAACAGGGTTGTTAAATGCTTAGATGATTACTAATGGAGATTATAGACTCTTGTTTTCTGGAGATTAAGAAAACAAAATGCCAAATATTTTAGGGCACCTACTGTGTGTCAGTTCCTACATTAAGCACTGTGATTCAGTAGTGAACTGAGTGGTAAAGTTCTGGCCATTTGGGAGCTTACATTACAAAAGAAGTGATTACGTTCTTTCTTCAGTTATAGAAACCTTCCTTTCATAAGCCTACCCACTATGGCCCTATTTACTCCTCATATCTCTACCCCCCAACTCAATTAACTTTAACTGTGCATTTTCTCTCTGCCAGGTGCTATAGCAGGCAACAGTACATACATTTCATTCTCCCAACAAACTAATGTGGCAAGGATTACTTTTTGCATTTTACAAACAAGACTGTGAGACTAAAAAGATATGCAATTGAATTAATGCCACAGATCATTTGGGGTAAATTTGAGGCTAGATTTTTAAATTTCAAGGACTCATCTACTGTTTTTCCATCACACTTTGCTACCCTGTTTTACCTTCCCACCACTGGGGCTACTCAAGTCTTAACTATGTTATGTGTTACCTCCTCCTGCATCTTGTCTTATCATCTCAGGGACCAGGAGTCAGTCAAATCGTTCATTTAATAGGCAATGAGTGCTTTTAGGGATGCTTCATAATCTTACAAATTTTCAGGTGAAATTTTCTGTACCATGACGACACCTAGATATTTATGCTGTTCTAGTTTAGTGGCTCTAATGGTGGGAGTTTCAGTGATGTCAGGCTGGTAAGAAGGAGGTGTAGCAGTAGCGGAAAGTATTTAATGCTCCTCAAGTTAAATAGCACAGACAGGCAGGTCTGTGTTTATGAGTAGAAATGGCCAAGCTCTGTACTATTGAGAGCAGTGAGAGAAGACCTAGTCCAGACCCACCCCCACCCCGAAGTACACTTGTAATATAGTTGCTTGAAAATCAGAATGAATACTTTCAAAAAAGTATCAACCTGAAAGCCATTAAATACGTTTGTATAATGAAAAACTACACAGTCAGAAAAACATGAGGTTGAGCCAAATATACTGCATATGCTGCCACCCCTGGATCAAGGAATAATTCTGAATTTCAAGTTTTATTACTTCATAAGGCTCCTTCTGTCATAGATAGTGATTCTTCTGATGGATCTTGGCAAAATAAATGGAAATTTTTCTGGAAAGAATTTCCCATTCTAGACGCTACTAAGAAAGAACATTTGTGATTCATGGAAAGAGATCACAATATCATCAACATGGATAGGAGTTTGAAAGAAGTTGATTTCAACCCTTACGGATAACTTTGAGAGACTCAAGATTTTACTGGAGACGGTGATTGTCAATGTAATAGAAATAACAAGAGAACTACAATTAGAAACTGAGCCTGAAGATGTGACTGAATATCTGAAAATACATATAAAACTTTGATAGATGCAGAGTATGTGGAAGAGCAAAGAAAATGATTTCCTGAGATGGAACCTACTCCTGTTAAAGATACTGTGAAGACTGTTGAAATGACAACAAAGAATTTAGATAAGTGACTTGAATTTTAAGAGTTCTGTGAATGGCTGCGATCCAAAAGTCTACAAGCAATAAATGCTGGAGAGGGTGTGGAGAAAAGGGAACTCTCTTACACTGTTGGTGGGAATGCAAACTAGTACAGCCACTATGGAGAACAGTGTGGAGATTCCTTAAAAAACTGGAAGTAGAACTGCCTTATGATCCAGCAATCCCACTGCTGGGCATACACACTGAGGAAACCAGAAGGGAAAGAGACACATGTACCCCAATGTTCATCACAGCACTGTTTATAATAGCCAGGACATGGAAGCAACCTAGATGCCCATCAGCAGATGAATGGATAAGAAAGCTGTGGTACATATACACAATGGAGTATTACTCAGCCATTAAAAAGAATACATTTGAATCTGTTCTAATGAGATGGATGAAACTGGAACCTATTATACAGAGTGAAGTAAGCCAGAAAGAAAAACACCATACAGTATACTAATGCATATATATGGAATTTAGAAAGATGGTAACAATAACCCTGTGTACGAGACAGCAAAGGAGACACTGATGTATAGATCAGTCTTATGGACTCTGTGGGAGAGGGAGAGGGTGGGGAGATTTGGGAGAATGGCATTGAAACATGTATAATATCATGTATGAAATGAGTCGCCAGTCCAGGTTCGATGCACGATACTGGATGCTTGGGGCTAGTGCACTGGGACGACCCAGAGGGAGAGTATGAGGAGGGAGGAGGGAGGAGGGTTCAGGATGGGGAACACAGGTATATCTGTGGCAGATTCATTTCGATATTTGGCAAAACTAATACAATATTGTAAACTTTAAAAATAAAATAAAATTTTAAAAAAATTTTAAAAAAAGAGTTCTGTGGATAAAATGTTTTCAAATGGCATTGCACGCTACAGAGGAATCTTTCATGAAAGAAAGTGTCAATTAATATGGCAAATTTCATTGTTGACTTAGTTTAAGAAATTGCCACAGCCACCCCCAATTGTCAATAACCACTAACCTGTTCAGTCAGCAGCTATCAGTATCATGGGAAGACCCTTCACCAGCAAAAAGATTATGACTTGCTGAAAACTCAGATAATGGTTAGCATTGTTTAGCAATAAAGTATTTTAAATTAAGGTATGTACATTTTTTAGACATTATACTATTATACTTTAAATAAACTCCAGTTTACTATATAAAAACTTTTATATGCATTGTGAAACCTCAAAAAGGAAAGTCATGTGACTCACTTTATTGCAATATTTGCTTTATTGTGGTGGCATGGAAACAAATCCACAATATCTTCAATGTCTGCCGATAATCACTGACCAGTTGACTTCACTGGGTAGGAACGAAAATTCCCTTCCCAGGATTCCATTCTCTACTTTTTCTCAACTTCCAAAAAAGGACAAAGACTTTCCTTATAAAAATTGCTTTGCAGGAATTAAATTCACTTAAAGCAAAATGTAAGTGAAAGTGAAGTCGCTCAGTCGTGTTCAACTCTTTGAGACCCCATGGGCTGTAGCCTACCAGGCTCCCTTGTCCATGGGATTTTCCAGGCAATAGTCCTGGAGTGGATTGCCATCTTCTTCTCCAGGGGATCTTCCCAACCCAGGGATCGAACCCAGGTCTCCCGCATTGTAGACAGACGCTTTACCGTCTGAGCCACCATTAGAATGACCTCAAGTCTGTTTCCTTTGGAAATCACTATGTTTATATTTATTCAGTCTATTCATTTGCTACCTGCCCTCACCATACTTTTATTGCACTAATTTTGAACTTTTCCTTCCAAAATATGTTCATTACTAACATACGACTTAGATGTTTCTATAATGTCTTGATTCTCCATTTGATTTTTTTAATACCTATATCCATTGGGAATCTCTATTTCATTTCAAATATACCCAGTGAGGACAATGAGAGCTCCTTGAAATAGAGTGGGAAAGGAAGGCTTTACAAAGCTGATCTTAAGAAGGAGCAACATTTTGATCTCTGTGGCTCATAATCAGACAAAAAGAAGTTTCTGTTAATGATGCTACACAGAGCCTCTTAATTAATTCCCTTTGTTCTCTCCTAATAGAATAGAGGATAGACATAATGAGAGGAATGAAATATTCCCCATGGATTTTTCTCTAATCACTTAACTTTTCAAAGTAGGGAATAGGATGATTTTTATTTTTCTTTCTTGTGCCCTCCGGCATAATTCCCTCTGAAAATCTCCTACAGGAGTCAAATTACAAATCAAGTTAGTTGCAAACATGGGCTTTTTAATTTAAAATATAAAGCTGGCTAACATTGTCATGGCGTAAGAAAGAAAAACTTTTCTAACTTTATTGTTTGCAAAATGACAACAAGCAAAAGAAATTATGTTAATGCAGCTATCTTGTGAAATCTACCATTCCCAGCTGTTCTACCTAGTAGGAAAAAATTGACAATTTCAGCTACAGAAAAAAATAGACTCTGTTTCAATTACTTTCTCTCTTTCTTGCAATGGTTCCAACTTTGGCTGCATATTGAAATCACCTGCAAGCTTTTCAAACATACTAATGCCTCAGTCCTGTTCCTAGCTATTCTAATTTGAATGATCTAGGGAGAAGCTTGGTGGGATTCTTAAAAATGCCCCAGTGATTCTATTATACAGTTATGGTTGAAAATTACTGGTAGGCAGAATTGTGGAATAAAGACTTAAGGGAAGGGCTACAGCTCCAGGCCCCACACCCTCCCTTGCATTAAAACTTCAAACTGAATAGTTCTGTTTGTCTATGCTTTATGCCTTAGGAGTCAGCTTATTGCTCTTTTTTTTTTTAAAGAAAAAATTTTCCTTTTTAAAAGAAAAGTTTAAAAACCACTGCTCCAATGCAAAAGACAAACATATCCTTCTCTATGTCTGGCTTCATGTTTGGTTTGTTTTGTTTGTTTTATTACTAATATATCACAAAGATAAATACACAGGTAAAAGCTGAGCAGTGAGTCTATCCTATCCAAGGGAGGCCCTGGAGAAGATAGGATGCTTCTGTCCTATTCTCAAGCACTCGAGAGTGATTTAAGGACAAAAGATTTTGGAAAAGGAAAAAAGAAACTTGCTCAGTAATAGTGAAGACTTTTTGACCTTCTAAGAAAGCTGACTGACTATATATGTAAATGAAGGTCAATGACTGAAGGGTTCATTAGGAAACAAAATGTATTAAGGCTCCTCAAGATGAGACTGTTGATGGATATTACCTTCTGAATATGACTCCATCAAAATGAGAAAATAAAGCATCTAGTTTAAAACCCACTAGAAGCTCTACATATGTTTTTTTTTTTTTTTCACTTTTTTTTAAGATAGACTATTTGAAAATTACATAGCTAGATGCTGTTGAATTATACTAGTGGAAATTACTCTTCCTTTCACCTTTTTGCTTTAGAACTAGTCAGTTAGCAGGTAAGTGATCGTGCTAAAGCTCCATGGATCTGGAGCTTACAAAAGGGATCTTTCTAAACTAATTTACTTAGGTATTGTCATAATAATTATATAGTTTTTTTTTTTAATTTAGAACAATTATACCCTTTTTCCTCTCTAAATTTCTTCTTTTTGAACTCAACATTTCCTTTATACTCAATATAAAAGCTATAAGTCATATAAAAAACAAAGAGAAAAATGGACAAAGTAAGTCCTTTCTTGTCAATAATCACTTCAAATATAAATCGATTAAATGTTTCAATAAAAAAGTAAAGATTGGAAAATGGGTTAAAAAAAGAAACATAATCTAACTATATGTTATAAAAAAGGGACCCACTTTAAATCCAACAACACAAATAGCTTAAATGTGAAATAAGAGAAACAGGTATTCCATGCAAATACTAACCAAAAGACAGCTGAAATGGCTATCATAATATCAGACAAAGTATATTTTGAGTCAAAACTATTACAAGAGACAAATGAGGACATTATATAGTGATAAAAGTGTCAATTTATCAAGAAGATATAACAATTATAAACATATATAGACCAAGCAATAGAACTCCAAATATATGAAAAACTCTAAAACATATGGAATATATTGACAGAATTGAAGGGGGAAATAATTCTACAATAAAAGTTGGATCATTTTTATTAATAGAACATCTAGACAGATATCAATAAGGGAATAGAAGAGCTGAAAAATATAAACCAAATAGACATGAGAGACATACAGTTGTTTGTCTTTATTATCAGATATTATACCTACAAAATTTCATGAACACTGAGTTAACAAATATTGAATCATTACTCTCAGGAAAAATACAGGGTTTGGTTTCTACACGAGCCTGTAACACCATTTTCAACAATGGTGTTGATCAACACAAAATCTGACTTTATGTGTGTTTTGACTTAAGGACACTTCATTTAATATGTATTGTTCATTGAACTCACAACCAAGAGCATCATAACTCATACCTAAATGAAGCTTATCTAACACACATTTTTTCAGTAAGGCACATCATGTACTTCTTACAATTAAAACCACTATATAATACTTTTGCAGTATGCTTGAAAGTCATTTTAAACAGAAAAATCATTAATAAAAAGCAGAGAAAGGTGAAAAATATGACATTAGATCATGAAAAGGATGCTAGTTTATAGTAAGAGAGCTGAAACAAGAAGGCAGAGCACCATCTTGTACAACTGAGATGGGATATGCACTTCAGGCAATACATCTTTCACTTTTTTAGTATGCACATGCCTACAGATGACTGAAAACCATAATGAGTATTAATTTAAGGGTTGTAAATAAATTCTAGTGGGTAGGCTAATTGGGAAATACGGAACACATAAATGATGAAGATCAACAGTGTATGAAACATTTTACTGAACAACAAAATGCATATTTATCTAAAGTACATTGGAAACACTTGGCCAACAAGCCCATATGTCATGCGACAAACCAAGTCTCGATAAACTTAAAAATATTTAAATTATGCAAAGTATCTTCTCTGAGTACAATAAAATAAAATGAGAAGTAACAGAATTGAAAAATTCACAGTTAGTAGAAATTAAACAATACACTCTTAAACAACAAATGGGCCTAAAGAATAAATCACAAAGAAAATCATAAACTACTTTCAAATGAATAAAAATTATGACATAACATACCAAAATTTACGGGTTGCATCAAAAAAGTGCTCCAAGAGAAATCTGTGGCCATAAATATCTACATTAAAGAGAAGAAAGACTTAAAATTATAATTTTATTTAAACAAAGAGATGTTTAGGACCAGATGATTTCACTGGTGAATTCTATAAAGCATTTAAATAAGAATTATTAACTATCTTTCTCAAACTCTTCCAAAATAAATAAGATAAGAAGACATCTTCTTACTCATTTTATAAAGCCAACATTATCTCAATAACAAAGACATGAAAACCTACAGAAAATATTTGTTATGACTATAGGTGTAAAAATATTCAACAAAATACTAGGAGACATAATATGACAGCATAGCAAAACTATGTTTATCATGACCAAGTGGAATTTACTCCAAGAATATAAAGGTGATTCAATATAAGGGAGTTAACCAATATAATACCCTACGTTAATACAATCTAGGAAAACAATCACCTGATTATTTTGATTGATTCAGAAAAAAAGCATTTGACAAAATTCACCAACTTTTCATGACAAAAGCCCTCAGAAAATTAGGAATAGAAGATAATATCTTCAACATGATAAAGGATATTTATTAAAAACTGACAAAAGAGCTAATATGATATGGAATGGTAAAAGACTGAAAACTTTCTTCCTAGGTCAGGAAGAAGATTAGAATGCATACTTTCGCCAATGTTACTCAACACTGTACTGGAAGTTCTACCAAAGAAATCTGACAAGAAAAAGAAATAGAAATAATCCAAATCAAAAAGAAAGATATTAAACTGTCTCTGTTCAGGGATGACATGATCCTATATACAGAAAATCACAAAGAATTCACAACTGTGTGGATCACAACAAACTGGAGAATTCTTAAAGAGATGGAATACCAGACCACCTTACCTGCCTCCTGAGAAACCTGTATGCAACAGGTTAAAACAGGTCAAGAAGCAACAGTTAGAACTGGACAAGGAACAATGAACTGGTTCAAAATTGGGAAAGAAGTACATCAAGGCTGTATACTGTCACCCTGCTTATGTAACTTACACGCAGAGTACATCATGGGAAATGCCAGACTGGATGAAGTTCAAGCTGGAATTAAGATTGTGGTGAGGGACAGGGAAGCCTGGCATGCTGCAGTCCATGGGGTTGCAAAGAGTCAGAAACAACTGAGTGACTGAACAATAACAACAACACTAGCAATGAACAATCTATACAGGAATTTAAGACAGAAATTCCATTTTCAATAAGATCTAAAAGAATAAAATACCTAGGAGTATATTTAACCAAGGAGATGAAAGATATACACTGAATATTACAGAACAATGTCAAAAAAGTTAAAGAAGCAAAAATAAGTGGAAATCTAGCCCCTGCATATAAATAGTGTGATTTAATATTATTAAGATATAAATACAGGTCAAAGTAATAAACATTCGAAGTAACCCTTACCAAAATTCTAACAGCCTTCTTTTGCACAAATAGAAAAGCTGATCTTTGAATTCGTATGGAATTGCAAAGATGTCGGAATAGCCAAAACAATCCCAAGAAAGAAAAGCCGTTGTAGGACTTCCACTTTCTGATTTCAAGCCTTACAGCGATGATTGTAGTCAAGAAGGCTTAGTAGTATGATTCTGAGCTCACCTCCTCCCATGGCACACTTAAATTGCAACTATTTAGAGAGTATCTCCCTTTGAGAACAAACTAAACTAGCGGAAAAGACCTTCCACAACTAAAGATATAAAGGAACCACAGTGATGGGGGGACAGATATAGTACTGTCAAGATCCATGCTTTCTTTCAGGCAGGCAACCCACAAATGAGAGTGTAATCACAATTGCAGAGGTTCTCCATAGGGAGAAAAGGATTGGAGCCCTACATCAGGAGTCTCAACTCTGGGAACCTTGCACTGGAAAGATGAACCCCCCAAAAATCTGGATTTTAAGGCCATAGGGGCTTACACACAAGTGAACTTGAGAGCTATAGGAAACAGAGATTCCAGTCTTAAATGGTGTATGCAAAATTTCACCTGCTCTAAGTTCCAGTGCAGAGAAAACAATTTAAAAGAAGCTTGGGTCAGACATACTTGCCAATGATGGAACACTCCCCTCCCTGCCCCCATAGAAGCAGGACATAGACTCTGCCTGGGAAGATAGATGATGGTGGTAGCCATTTTGAGAATGCATTCGACCAGGAGGACAGTACTGCTAATAAACACAATTTTTGAGGCATCTCTCTAACCTATTTTATGCTGGGGGATTACCCACCAACCAGCAGGCTAGCACCATCCCCAGGACCCCTTCACCATCTATCCACCAATAGCAAGACTCCTCCATGCCCATAAGTGGCCCATTAGTCACTGCATCAGCCAAAAGGGCCAGGGGCTCACCCCACCTACCAGCATGCCCGCAGTAGTTGACCCTAACATGACAGAATGGCCCACATAGCCCATACAGAGGGCACCTCTAGAGCATATAGCTCTGATCAACAGAGTGTAGAGTGTTGCGGGGCTCCAAAGTATATCTCCTATGTAAGGAAACTTCCCCAAGATCAGAAAATAAAACCAACATTATCTATTCTAATAAATAGAATAAAACACAGAAAATTAGGAAAAATAGAGAGGGGGAGAGAAATGTGTTCCAAATGAACTAACAGTAAAATTCATCAGAAAAATAAACCAAGTGAAACAAGCTATTTACCCAACAAAAAATTTTAAAGGTAATGATCATAA
Organism: Bison bison bison; assembly: GCF_000754665.1. Lineage (NCBI taxonomy): Eukaryota > Metazoa > Chordata > Mammalia > Artiodactyla > Bovidae > Bison > Bison bison. The sequence continues at coordinate 1,076,933 of NW_011494679.1, read as the reverse complement.
AGATGCTTACTGAACTCAGGAGAAGAATGGATTAATGCAAGGAGAAATTTGACAAGTTGAAAATATAAATAAGAACAAAACATACTTAAAAACTATAATAACTGAAATTTAAAAATACATAAAAGGAATGAACGGCAGATTAAATGATACAAACAAATGGATCAGTGAATTGAAAATGAAGTATTGGAAATCACCCAGACTAAACAGAAAAAAAGGAAAAAAAGAATCTTTGAAAAGGAGGGTAATTTAAGAGATTTCTGAGATAAGAATATACTAGCATTTGTATTATAGGGGTCCCAGAAGAGATGAGAGAAAAAGGGATAGAGACTTATTTTTAAAAAATAATAGTTGAAAACTTTCCTAACCTAGAGAAAAAAACAAATATTTCAATCCAGAAGGCACAGGGAATCTGAAACAAAATAAATCCAAAGAGGTCCACAACAAGACACGTTACAATTAAAATGACAAAAAGTAGATGAAGAGAGAATTTTAAAAGCAACAAGAAAAAAACAAGTAGCTGTGTACAAGGAAACTACCATAAGACTGTCACCTTATTCTCAGCAGGAACTTTGCAAGCCATAAGGAAGTGACACAATATATTCAAAGTAATGAAAGAAAACCAAGAATACTCTACATAGAATATCATTCAAATTTGAAAGAGATATAGAGTTTTACAGACAAGCAAAAGCTAAAATAGTTTATCATCTCTTAACTGTCTTGATGAGAAACATTAAAGAGACATCACTAGGTAGAAAAGACCATGATGAGAAATATGAAAATTATGAAAAGAAAATTATCATTGGTAGAGGTAATTTACCTTTTTTACAATTTACCAAAATTACAGGAAAGATAGAAGATCAACCACTTATAAAGCTAGTGGTGGTTGTGGTTTAATTGCTAAGTCAATCTGAGTCTTGTGACCCCATTGACTGTAGCCCACCAGGTTTCTCTGTCCATGGGATTTTTTTCAGGCAAGAGTACTGAATTGGGTTGCCATTTACCTCTCCAGGGGATCTTCCAGACCCAGGGACTGAATCCAGGTCTTCTGTGCTCCAGGCAGTCTCCTGCATTGCAGGCAGATTCTTTACCAACTGAGCCACCAGGGAAACCCATAAAGCTAGTAGAGAGGTTAAAAGATTAAAGTAGTAAAAAATCTATATCCAGAAGTACTTAGGAGATACAAAAAATGAAAAGGTACAAAATATAATGTTAAAAACATTAAATGTAAAGTAGAATATTAAAAATGCAGGGTTGTTAGAATGTATTCTAACTTAAAAGCTCATCAACTTAAAAAATATATATATTATAATATGTATTATATAATTATTATATGAGCATATACTATATAATATATATTATATACTATATAATATTACAATATCTATACTAATTTTAATAATATAACAGTATATTATTATTATATAATCATATACATTATATCTGGAGAAGGCAATGGCACCCCACTCCAGCACTTTTGCCTGGAAAATCCCATGGATGGAGAAGCCTGGTAGGCTGCAGTCCATGGGGTCGCTAAGAGTCGGACACGACTGAGCAACTTCGCTTTCACTTTTCACTTTCATGCATTGGAGAAGGAAATGGCAACCCACTCCAGTGTTCTTGCCTGGAGAATCCCAGGGACGGGGGAGCCTGGTGGCTGCCATCTATGGGGTCACACAGAGTCGGACACGACTGAAGTGACTTAGCATAGCATAGCATACATTATATCATTTATAATATATATTATGGAATTATGTATTATATGATATAAATTATATGAAATATACATATGTTATAATGTATGATATAATAATATGCTATAGGATGATATATTTTATATATATATGTTATATATGTTATTTTAGATGAATATCATGGTAATCACAAACCTAAACCCTATAATAGAAAACACCACAAAAGGATAAATATCATATAACATAACCTAAAAGTATAACCCTAAAAATATTATCCTATAACAAGGAAAGAAAAAAAAGACATAAAAAGAGTAACAAAATAACCAGAAGTCAATTAACATTGGCATAAGTACATGCCTGTCAGTATCTACTTTAAATACAAATACACAAACTGAATCCAATAACATATTAAAAAGATCATTCACCACAACCAATTTGGATTCATTGCAAGTATGCAAGCATGGTTCAACATATGCAAATCAATCAGTGTGATACCATGCCATCAATGGTATCAATAGTATCAATCAATGCCATCAACAAAAGAAAAGAAAAAAAAAAGCATGATTATCTCAATAGTTTTGGGGAAAGCATTTGTTAAATTCAACACCCATTCATAATAAAAATTCTTACCAAATGGTTATTGAGTGATCTTCTCTCAACATAATAAAAGCTATTTATGACAAAGTCCTATCCAATGTAATATTCAATTATGAAAAGTTGAAAGCCTTTTGCTAAAATCTAGAACTAGGCAAAGATCCCCACTCTCATCACTTCTATTTAATATAGTATTGGGAGTCCTAGCCATAGGAATCAGACAAGAAAATGAAATTAAAGTATCTAGATTGAAAGAGAAGATGTAAAATTGTTATTATATACAGATTACATGATAGTATATATAGAAAAACCCTAAAGATTCTATACAAAAGCTATTAGAACTGAAAAGCAAATTCAGCAAGGTACTGGGACACAAAATTAACATACAAAAATAGAATGCATTTCTTTATGCTAATAATGACATATCAGAAAGGGAACATTAAAAAAAAAAAAGAAAGAAAAACTTTTAACAATTGAATCAAAAAATAAAGTAAAATGCTTAGGAATAAATTTAACCAAGGTTAAAGAGTTATATGTTGAGAACTACAAAGTACTATCAAAGGAAACTGAAGATGAGTCAAAGATATGTGAAGATATCTCATGCTACTGGATTGTAAGAAATAATATTGCTAAAATGACTATACTACCAAAGCAATCTATAGATTTAATGTAATCTTTATCAGATTACCCATGGCATTTTTCACAGAACTAGTACAAGTAATCCTAAAATTTATATGGAACCATAAAAGATCCAGAATTGCCAAAGCAATCCTGAAGAAAAAGATCAAATTAAGAGTCATAACACTACCAGACTTCAGGCAATACTACAAAGCTACAGTAATCAAAACAGGTGATACTAACACATACACCAAAAAAGACATATGGATCAATAGAGCAGAATAGAAGGCTCAGAAATAAACCCACACATATAGTCCATTATTCTTCAACAATGTTGGCAAGAATATACAATCAGAAAAAGGCAATCTCTTCAGCAATTGGTGTTGGGAAAGTTGGACAGCTGCATGTAAACCAACGAAGTTAGAACACATCTACAGAATATACACAAAAATAAACTCAAATAGCCTAAAGAATTAAGTACAAGACGTGACGTTATAAAACTCTTAGAAGAAAACTGGCAAAAATTTCTCTGACATAAACCATACCAATGTTTTCTTGGGTTAAAAGAAATAAAAAGCAAAAATAATGGCACTGAATAAAACTTACAACCTTTTGCACAGCAAAGGAAATTATAAATAAAATGAAAAACTATCTATGGAATGGTAGAAAATATTTGCAAATGATGCAACTGATTAAGTCTTAATTTCCAAGATATTCAAAAAGCTCATACAGTTCAACAAGAAACTAAACAACCCAATCAAAAAATGGGTAAAAGACCTAAATAAACACTTCTCCAAAGAAGACATACAGATGGTCTCAACATTGCTATACATTATAGCAATGAAAATCAAAACTACAATGAGATATCACTTCACATTAATTAGAATCTCTCTCTCAGAAAGTTGCTCAGTCATGTCTGACTCTTTGTCACCCCATGGACTGTAGCCCATCAGGCTCCTCTGTCCATGGAGTTCCCTTGGGAAGAATGCTGGAGTGGGTAGCCACTCCCTTCTCCAAGGGATCTTCCTGACCCAGGGATTGAACCTGGGTCTCCAGCATTTCTGGCAGATTCTTTACCATCCAAGCCACCAGGGAAGCCCTCAGTTAAAATGGTCATGATAAAAAAAGTCGACAAATAATACATGCTGGAGAGGGTGTGAAGAAAAGGGAACCCTCTTACACTACTGATGGACATGTAAGTTGGTGCAGCCAGTACAGAAAACAGTATGAAGTTTCCTAAAAAAAAAACTAAAAATAGAGTTGCCATGTGATCCAGAAATTCCACTCCTGGGAACATACTCAGACAGAACTGTAATTTAAAAAGACACATGCACCCTTATTCATAGCAGCAGTATTCACAATAGCCAAGGCATGGAAACAACTTAAATGTCCATTGACATAAATGAATGAAGAAGATGTGGTACATGTATACAATGGAATATTAGTCATAAAAGGAATGAAATTATTCCATTTTCAGCAACATGGATGCTGGGTATCATACTAAGTGAAATAAGTCAGAAAGACAAATACCACATGACATCACTTATATGTGGAATCTACAAAGTGATACAAATGAACTTATCTACAAAACAGAAAAAGGCTCACAGACATAGAGAATAGATTTGTGGTTGCCAAGCGATTGGGGGAGGGATGGAATGAGAGTCTTGAGTTAGCAGATGCAAACTATTAATATAAAATGGATAAACCACAAGGTAATACGTATAGAACAGAAAACTCTATTCCATATCCAGTGATAAGCCATAATAGAAAAAATACAAAAATAATGTATACATATGTATAACTGAATCCTTTTGCTTTATAGAAGAAATTAACACATTAATCAACTATACTTCAATTTAAAAAATGTATATGTGTTAAATGTTCCAATTAGAAGACAGTGAGTGACTGAATGGATTAAAACATCAAGAATCATATATATGCTGCCTACAAGAGACTCACTTTAAAGACACATGCAACTCAAAGCGAGGAAATTTAAAAGATATTTTTAAATGGGATACACATTTACAGTTGAATATTACTCAGCCATCAAAAGAATGAAATAATGCTATTTGCAGCAATGTGGATAGACCTAAAAATTATCATACTAAATGAAGTAAGTCAGAGAAAGACAAACTTCATATGATATCACGTATATACTGAACCTTAAGCAAAAAGATACAAATGGAATTATACACAGAAATGAAGATAGACCCACAGACTTAGAAAACAAATTTATGGTTACCAAAGTGGAAAGGTGAGGGGGAGGAATAAATTAGGAGCTTGGGATTAGTATATACACACTACTATATATAAAATACATAACCAACAGGACCTATTGTATAGCACAGGGAATTATACTCAATATTTTGTAGTGACCTATATGGGAAAAGAATCATCTGAAAAAATAGATATATGTATGTATAATTGAATCACTTTGCTGTACACCTGAAATTAAAACAGCATTTTAAATTGACTGTACTTCAATTTAAAACGAGAAAATATATTCCATGCAAAAAAAAATGAAAGAAAGTCTGTACAGCAATACTTACATCAAACAAATGAGACTTTAAAACAAAGGCTATAACAAGAAACAAAGGACCTTACACTGTGATAAAAAGATTAATTCAACAAGATGATGTACCAATTATAATTATATACACCAAACATAGAAGCATCTAAATACATAGAGCATGTGCTTTATTATTAAGAAAGGTTAAGGGACAAATTGACAGTAATGCAATGTTAAAGGGGACTTTAACTCCCTACTGGGGTTTCCCAAGGGGTGCTGGTGGTAAAGAACCTGCCTGCCAATGCAGGAAACCTAAGAGATGGGGGTTTGATCCCTGGGTCAGGAAGATCCCCTAGAATAGGGCATGGTAAGCCACTCCAGTATTCTTGCCTGGAGAAGCCCATGGACAGAGGAGCCTGACAAGCTACAGTCCATAGGGTCACACACAGCAGGACACAATCAAGACAACTTAGCATGCATACACACAAACACCCTACTGACATGGCTGGACAGATCATTTACACAGAAAGTCGGTAAGGAAACCCTGACCTTAAATGATACATTAGATATGAACACAATAAAATATAAAGAAGAAGTTTCCAAAGCAGCAAAATAACATTCAGGTGCACATGGAATATTTTCCAGTATAGATTATACCCTACACCACACATGAAGTCTCAATTAATTTAATAAGATTGAAGTTATATCAAATATCTTTCTCAACTAGAGTGGTGTGAGATTAGAAATTAACTAAAAGGAAAAAGGCTGCAAAACCCACAGACACATGGAGGCTAAAATATATGCTATTAAACCACCAATGGGTTACTGGAGAAATCAAAGAAACAATCAAAAGCTATCTGAATACATGCAAAAAATGCAAGCACAAACATCTGAAATCTAATATAGCAAAAATATTTCTAAGAGAGAAGTTTATGATGATGCAATCCTACCTCAGTAAATAGGAAAAGCTCAAATAGACAAATGTAACTATATTTAAAAGATCTGGCAAAAGAAGAATAAGTGAAACCCAAAATTAGTTGAAGAAAAGAAAGAATAAAACTCAGAGTAGAAATAAATGAAGCAGAGACTAAAACAATAGAAAAGATCAAAAAAGTAAGAGCTAGATCTTTGAAATGATAAACAAAATTGATAAATGTTTAGCCAGACCCATAAAGAAAAGAGAGAGAAACTCAAATATATAATATCAGAAATTAAAGAGAAGAAATTACAACCAAACCCACAGACACTAGAAGGATCATAAGAGATTACTGTGAACAATTACATTCCAATGAAATGAACATCCTAGCAGAAATCAGCACAACACTATAAAGAAATTATCCTCCAATTAAAAAAAAAAAGAAATAGATAACCTAAAAGAAATGGATAAATTCTTAGAAATACAATCTCTTAATCCAGAAGAAATACAAGAAATGAGCAGGCTGATTTTCAGTAATAAAATTGAACCAATAATCAAAAACTACCAAAAATATCCAAACCAGAAAGTTTCACAGGTAAATCCTACCTAACATTGAGGGAAGAGTTAATACCTATCCTTCTCAAACTATTCCAAAAATTTAAAGAGGAAAGAATCCTTCTGAACACATTCTGAGGCCAACATCATTAAGGAACCAAAACCAGTCAAAGACACCCCACAAAAAAGAAAATTGCGTGCCAGTATGAACACAGATGCAAAGAATCCTCAACAAAATATTAGCAAAGTGAATTCAACAATGCATTTAAAGGACCACATATTTAAAGAGTCAAATGGGATTTATCCAGGATGCAAGAATGGTTCAGTATCTGCAAATCAAGCAGTATGATACTTCACATCAACAAACTGGAGGGAAAAAAATCTTATGATCATCTAACAGATGGCAGAAACAACTTTTGACAGAATTCAATATCTATTTATGATAAAATTCTTAATAACAAAGTCGGTATAGAGGGACTAAACTGCAACATAACAAAGGCCATATCCTACAGCCAGTATCATACTAAAAAGTAAAAAGCTGAAAGCATTTCCTCTAAGATCAAGAGAAAAACAAGGATGCCCACACTCACCACTGTTATTCAATACTGTATTGGAAGTTTCCAGACACAGTTATCAGACAAAAAAGAAATAAAGAAATATGAATTGGAATGAAGATATAAAACTGTCACTATTTTCAAATGACATTGTACTATGTATAGGAAATTCTATGATGCCGCCAAAAACCTATTAGTACTAATAAACAAATTCATTACAGCTGCAGAATACAAAGGTAATAGAAACCTGTTGTCTTTCTATTCACTAATAACAAATTATCAGAGAAATTGAGGAAAATAACTGAATTTACAATTATTTATTCAAGAAAGAATAAAATACCTAGGAATAAATCTAACTAAGGAGGTAAAAGTCTCGAATTTGGAAAATTATGTGACATTAAAGAAATACATTGAAAATGACACAAACATATGGAAGCACATACCATGTTCATGGTCTGGAAGAATTAATAGTCAAAATAACAATAATAACAAACAATAATAAGACAACAAGGCAATCTTCAGTTTCAGTGCAATCCCTATCAAAATATCAACACTATTTTTCCCAGAGCTAGAACAATAGTTCTAAAATGTGTATGGAGAGGGGTGGAGTCGAGCTCGTGGAATAGGAAGACAGAGTTTGTGTCCCTTCACAACTAGGGCACCTGCTTGGCACTCGTGAAGGATCACTGACACCTAAGGGGATGGGAGAAATCCCTGTGTGACCAGGTAGAAAATGTGAGGGAAAGAGGGGGAGAAAAACAGTGAGGTGGGTATTACTCAGCCATTAAAAAGAATACATTTGAATCAGTTCTAATGAGGTGGATGAAACTGGAGCCTATGATACAGAGTGAAGTAAGCCAGAAGGAAAAACACCAATACAGTATACTAACGCATATATATGGAATTTAGAAAGATGGTAACAATAACCCGGTGTACGAGACAGCAAAAGAGACACTGATGTATAGAATAGTCTTATGGACTCTGTGGGAGAGGGAGAGGGTGGGAAGATTTGGGAGAATGGCATTGAAACATGTAAAATATCATGTATGAAATGAGATGCCAGTCCAGGTTCGATGCACGATACTGGATGCTTGGGGCTAGAGCACTGGGACGACCCAGAGGGATGGTATGGGGAGGGAGGAGGGAGGAGGGTTCAGGATGGGGAACACATGTATACCTGTGGTGGATTCATTTTGATATTTGCCAAAACTAATACAATTATGTAAAGTTTAAAAATAAAATAAAAAAAAAAAAAACAGTGAGGTGGGATGGGACCAGTGCCTCTGAGCTGGGGATGAGGGACAGGAGAGATTCCCTTCTCCTAGTGACCCACTCAGGAGCATTGAAAGTCTTGGGGATGAAGAGGGACCTTCATCCCTGAGGGGGACTGGAAAAGAACATGACTGGTATCTGCCCTGCCCCTTTAGCCCTGGGAACAGAAGGAATATATGTATACCTATAGTTGATTCACTGCATTGTATAGCAGAAACCAGTACAACATTGTAAAGCACCTATACCCCAATTTAAAAAAAAAAAATGTGCATGGATACAAAAGGACTATGAAAGGCCAAACAATCTCATAAACAAAAACAAATCTGGAGGTATCATGCCTCTTAATTTCATCTATACTACAAAGTTACAGTAAATATATCAAGCAGTACGAATTAGCACAAAAACAGACACATGGATCAATGTGCCAGTATAGAGAGTACAGAAATAAATCCATTTATATAATCAATTAGTCTATGACAAAGGAGGCAGGAAAATATGATAGGGGGAAAGCCTGTCTAATAAATGATGCAGGGAAAATTGGACAGCAACTTGCAAAATAATCAAATTGGACCACTATCTCACATTAATGTACAAAAATAAACTCAAACTGGATTAAAGAATCAAATATAAGACCTGAAACCATAAAACTTCTAGAAGAAAATATAGGTAGTATGCTCTTTGACAGTGGTCATCACAGTTTTATTTTATTTTATTTGGTTTGTCTATTCAACCAAGGGAAACAAAAACATAATATAGACAAATGGAACTACACTGAACTTAAAAGGTTTAACTCAGCAAGGAAAACCATTAACAGACAAAAAAGGCAATCTGCTGAAGGGGAGAAGATATTTGCAAAGACTATATCAGTTAAGGAATTGATGTTCAAACTGTACAGATATCTCATACAACTCAACATCAAAATGACACACAAACTGATTTTAAAATCAGCAAAGTAATTGAGAAGGCATTTTTTTTTCTAAAGAAGACAACACATGGCCAACAGATACATGAAATTAACTCAGCATCACTAACCATCAGGAAAATGCAAATCAAAAGTACAAAGCACAGTGATATACCACCTACACCTGTAAGAATGGCTATATCCAAAAGACAACTAACAAGTGTTGACAAGGATAAGGAGAGAGAACCCCGAGGCACTGTTGGGGTTGTAAATTGATGCAACCACCATGGAAAGCAACGTGGAGTTTCCTCAAAAAGTGAAAAAAGAAGCATCATACAATCCAGCGATTTTACTTCCAGGTGTGCACCTGAAGAGAACACAAGCACTAATGTGAAAATGTGTAGGCACATTAACATTACTGTAGCATCATTTACAGTATCTAATATATGGATGTGACCTAAATGCCCATCAATAGACAAACAGATAAAGAAGAAGTGGTATATTGAGCTGCATGAGCTGTTTGTATATTTTGGAGACTAATCTGCTGTTGTTCAATTTGTTTCCAAATATTTCATTCTGTGGATTGTCTTTTCATTTTGTTTAAAGTTTCCTTTGATGAACAAAGGCTTTTTGGTTTAATTAGGTCCCATTTGTTTATTTTTGCTTTTATTTTTATTACTCTGGGAGATAGATCAAAGATATTGCTAATGGAAGGGGAGTTTGGGGGAGAATGGATACTGGTATATGTATGGCTGAGTCACTTTGCTGTGCACCTAAAACTCTCACAATGTTGTTAATCAGCCATACTCCAATATAAAGAGTTAAAAAAGATATTGCTGCAATTTATGTCAAAGCATGTTCTGCCTGGTTTTCTCTAAGAGTTTTATAGTATTCAGTTTTATATTTAGGTTTTTAATCCATTTTGAGTTTATTCTTGTGTATGGTGTAAGAGAATATTCTAATTTATTTTACATGTCACTGTACAGTCTCCCCAGCACCATTTGTTGAAGAGGCTGTCTTTTCTCCATTGTGTATTCCTGCTTCCTTTGTCATAGATTAGGTGACCATAGATGCATGGGCTTGTCTCTGGACATTCTCTCCTGTTTCACTGATCCATATCTCTGTTTTTGTGACAATACCATAGTGTTTTATTTTCTATCTTTCTGTCTTTTATTTTTACCATGCTGTTTTGATTATAATACCTTGGTAGTATAGTTTGAAGTCAGGAAGCCTGATTTCTCCAGCTCTGTTTTTCTTTCTCAAGATGGGTTTGAATATTCAGATATTCTCTGTATCCATACAATTTTTAAGATTTTTATTCTATTTTTCAAAAAACACCATTGGTAATATAATAGGGATTGCATTGAATCCAGAGTTCCAAAGGGATTGCATTGAATGCAGAGTTCTGAAGAATAGCAAGGAGAAATAAGAAAGACTTTCTCAGTGATCATTGCAAAGAAATAGAGGAAAACAATAGAATAGGAAAGACTAGAGAGTCCCTTGGACTGCAAGGAGATCCAACCAGTCCATCTTAAAGGAGATCAGTCCTGGGTGTTCATTGGAAGGACTGATGCTAAAGCTGAAACTCCAATACCTTGGCCACCTGATGTGAAGTACTGACTCATTTGAAAAGACCCTGATGCTGGGAAAGATTGAAGGTGGGAGGAGAAAGCAACGACAGAGGATGAATTGCTTGGATGGCATCACCAACTCAATGGACATGAGTTTGAGTAAGCCCTGTCTGATGGACAGGGAAGCCTGGTGTGCTGCAGTCCATGGGGTCACAAAGAGTCGGACATGACTGAGCAACTGAACTGACTGACTGACATAATATAGACTATCAAAAAGTACCTACTGTATAATACAGGAACTCTACTCTTCTTGAAAAAATTATCAAATCCCTCTGCATTGCCCCCTGTTTATTCCTGGGAATAAAATCTGTACTGCACGGCTGGGACACCAGCCACCTTCCTAGAATAACAAGTGTTACTCCAAGATAGAGTCTGCTGTAGGCTCCACTACAGTCACATTTTCAGGTGAATGTTGCTCTTTACGAATCACTCAGCTGAATTTTCAAGTGATAATATGAAAGTGCACAAAAGTGTATCAACAGCCTGTAGATTTAGATTCTTTCACCTTTTCTTCACTTTTAAACCTTGTAGTGCCCCCAGGACGCCATCCTCAGGGATGTCACTTTCCCATTTGCTCTTACTCCCTGGGTGACCTCATCTGGTCATATGGCTTGAAATAGTGTCTATGCTTTGATGACTCTTCATTTACAGCCCAGACCTCTATCCTGAACTCCAAATTCATATATATGCTTATTCAACATCTTATTTAACTATAGCTAAGAGTGTCAGCCTTCCAAGTATCCCCCTTGGGAGGCAACACACATAGTTAAGTATACATTATCAGTTTATTGACATACTATTACATAGGTTTACTTTATTCCATGCACCATACCAAGTACTTTACATGCATTAACACATTAAATCATCTTAACATTTTATTAATATTCTAATTTCACAAATGAGTAAACTGAGGGCAGATAAGTACAGTAAATATCAGAAAGTCACACAGCAAATAAGTGGTAAATATGGGGTTTGAACCAAAAAGTTAAGCTCTAGAATCTATGCTTTTTATGAATACACTGTATTGTCCTCTTTGGGGTTGAATAATAGACATTACAATCTTAACATATGCAAAACTCACTTGCTTTAATCCAAAAAACCTGGCTGTTGTTGTTCAGTTGATAAGTTGTGTCTGACTCTTTGAGACCCCATAAACTTCAGCAAGCTAGACTTCCCTGTCCTTCACTATCTCCCAGAGCCTGCTCAAACTCATGTCCAGTCGGTGATGCCATCTAACCACCTCTGTTGTCCCCTTCGCCTCCTGCCTTCAATCTTTCCCAGCATCAGGGTCTTTTCTAATGAGTCAGTTCTTTGCATCATCAGGAGGCCAAAGTATTGGAGTTTCAGCTTCAGCATCAGTCCCTTCAATGAACATTCAGGGTTGATTTCCTTTAGGATTGACTGCTTTGATCTCCTTGCAGTCCAAAGGACTCTCAAGAGTTTTCTCCAACACGACAGTTAGAAAACATCAGTTCTTTGGCGTGCAGCTTTCTTTGTGGTCCAACTGTCACATCCATACCATGACTATTGGAAAAAACATAGCTTTGGTTATATGGACCTTTGTTTGCAAAGTGATGTCTCTGCTTTGTAATACTCTGTTTAGGTTTGTCTTAGCTTTTCTTCCAAGGAGCATGTGTCTTTTAATTTCATGGCTGCAGTCACTGTCCACAATGATTTTGGAGCCCAAGAGTATAAAATAAGCCCCTATTTCCATTTTTCCTCATCTATTTGTCATGAAGTTATGGGATTGGATTCCACCATGTTAGTTTTCCAAAAAGCCTATTCCTCCCTAAATCTTCCCCTAGTCAGTAAATTATATATTCAGTCTACCAGTTACTTAGTTCAAAAATATTGGCCAATCCTTGAGTCTGTTCTTTCTTCTGTAGTTCATTCCATAGGCAAATCCTTCAGGGTGAATCCAACACTTTCTCAGCAACTCTACCACTACTTGCACCAAACCACAGTCACTTCTCCTCTAGCTTCCTAACTGATCCATGAGTTTTCATTCTGGCTTCTTCAGCCTGTTCTCCACATAGCAGGCAGAATGATCCTTTTAAAACATAGTTTAGATCACATTATCCTTCTGCTCAATACTCTCCTTCTTTAAGTAAAATCCAAAGCCCATGTTATAATCTACAAAATTCAAGGTAATCTTGTCCCTGCTGCCTTAGTGATGGTAAAAACAATCTAGTCTCACTCTTTTGCTTACTTCATTCTTGTTTTACTGACCTCCTTGCAACTTCTGGAGCACGCAAAGAATATTCCTTCCTTTTTTCCTCTTGCTTGTCTGGATCTTCCTGGAGATATCCTATGACTGACTTCCATACTCTCTTTATTCAAAAATGCTCTTATTGCAATAAATGCTGGTTAGAATGTAGAGAAAGGAGAAAATGGTGCACTGTTGGTAGGATTGTAAATTGGTACAGCCACCATGGAAAATAATATGGAGGTTCTGCAAAAAATTAGAAATATAACTACTATATGGCAACAATTTCACTTAAGAGTACATATTAAAAAAAAAAAAAGAGTACATATTCAAAGATGAAATCAATATCTTTGAGATGCCTGCAATCTCATGTTCATTATAGTATTATTTACAATAAATAAGACATGGCAACAACATGTCTGTTGATGTATGAATAGATAAGGGAAATGGCGTGTGTGTGTGTGTGTGTGTGTGTGTATACAGGTGGCTCAGGTGGTAAAGAATCAGAAGCAAAAGACATAGATATATACATAAAAGAAGGAAATCCTGTCATTTGTAACAACATGGATAAACCTTTTCTTTCTGAATGTATCCTAAACTCTGCTAAGAGAAATAAGCCATGTGGAGAAAGATAAATGTTACATAATCTCATTTGCACATGGACTCTAAACTCATAGAAACAGAGTAGAATGTTGGGGAATGTAGGGTGGGTGGAGGTGTGAGGGCAATAGGAAAATGTTGGTCAAACATACAAATTCCCAGACAAAAAGCAAAATAGTTCTGGAATCTAATATACAGCACGGTGACTATAGCTAAAGATACTGTAATATATACTTGGAAGTTGCTAAGAGAATAAATCATCAAAATTCTCTCCACAAAGAATGGTAATTATGTGAAGTGCCAGGTGTGTTAATTAACCTTATCATTGTAATCATTTTTAATATATTTGTGTATCAAATCATCATGTTGTACAACTTAAACTTACACAGTGTAATATGTCAATTATATTCAGTAGAGCTGGACAATGCTTTTAGCAGAGAGGATTCTCTGATAGCCTATATAAATAAGTGCCTCCATGCCCAATCCCTGTCACTCTCTATCCTCCTTAACTCCCAAAGATATGGTTGTGAGCAGCAGGTTTTTTTGACAAGATGATCCTAGGAAGCACTGTGAGGAAGTGAGGAGAGGCTGAAAAGGCAGGAGAGCCAGGGAAGGATCCATGAATGAAAGGGTCCCTGCTGCGGGCAACTGCAGCTCAAGCCCCCTGGGAGCCAGCCACTGAGAAAGTGTGTGCAGCAGGGATTCCCACTCACCCACCAGGAAGCTAGGAAATTTCCCCACCAACAACAGGTCTCACTGCTCAAGGTTCACCTTCCTGACACCTCTGTCAGGCCCCACCTGTGGACAGAGATCCTGGGAGGTCCAGAGAAAGCCCTGAAGCAGAGAGACACAGGAAGCATTCCCGCCTGAGAGGGGACTGACTGGAGGTTGCCTCAGGGCAGGCCGTCTCAGTATTGCCGGGACAGTGACAGTCTGCGGCACAGGCAGGGGTGTGTTAGAGAGCAAAGCCCAGTGCTGTCCAAACGCTGTTATATCATTAGTCTAGTTCGCTCCACTCTGGACCTCAAATTTATGCAGAATTCTTAGACTCACCTCTTCCCCACATCCTACAACCCAGCTAGTCTTCTCTGTGGGCTTATTTTTATTTACTCAGTTCACTCATTTCTTCAGCAAATATTTGTGAAATCTATATTTGGTTGAAAGAAACACAGTGATGAACAAGGCACAGTTTCATCCTCAAGAATTCTGCTCACAGGTTAGTAGGAGAGACACAAGCAGACCAGCAAGGATCGTACAGTGTGGGGAGACTGCAATGGAGATGTGTAGAAAGGGAAGCAATTGTAAACATCGAAGCCCACTCAATAGAACATTAAAAACTGATGAATTTTACTGTATGTAAATTACACCTCAGTAAAGCTAACAGGAAATAAATTTAAATTACCAAAATGTTAGGGGAAAAAAGGTAAGATACCTTGGCACCACTATCGTAATACAACACTTTATACCCTAGTTTATGTAGAACTCAGCTACGATACAATTTTTAAGCTAAAAGATGGATGCTGCACTATTAAAAAAAAAAGCTTCGGAGGCTTTAGGATGCCTCTGAATCACATGGGAAACTTGGTAAAACCCAGATGGCCAAGCCCTGCCCCTAGAATTTCTGACTCAATAGGTCAGGGGTGAGATCGAGAATCTGCATTTCTGAGAGTTTCCCCAGTGAAGTGCCTGCCGTTGTTCACGGTATACACTTTGAATACTACTGCACTAGGAAGGACATATGGCTGAATAAAATTCCTTCCTGTCACAGAATGCAGACTGCAGAATGCAGCGTTTGCACTTAAATAATATGTGAAAGCTTATTTTTATTTAGAAAGTTACCCTATAGCATATCTGCTTCTTGATACTGGTGGTGGTTATGTGGGATTTATGAAATTTATAATTTGTGTACATTTCAGTGAGTCATAATTGAGTAAAATATTTATTTTATAAAGAGAGAAAATAAGGGATGTGTGGCTCATTTCCATTTAAGCAACCCCCTTGCTTAAGGACACTGATGTGTGTATGCTGTATTTAGGAGCTCCGATTACCTTTGTTTAGGAGCTCTTCTTACCCTGTGTAAGAAGAAATCAGCGTAGTGGCTTTCCTGGTGGCTCGGAGGTAAAGAACCCACCTGCCAATACAGGAGAAATGGGTTTGACCCCTGGTCCAGGAAGAGCCCACACGCCGCAGAGAAGCTAAACCCATGCGCCACAATTGTTCAGCTGCCAATACAGGAGAAATGGGTCTGACCCCCGGTCCAGGAAGAGCCCACACGCCGCAGAGAAGCTAAACCCATGCGCCACAATTGTTCAGCCTATGCTCTAGAGCCTGGGAGCTACAAATACGGAGCCAGCGTGCCACAACTTCTGAAGCCCGAGCACCCGGGTCCGTGCTCGGCAATAAGAGAAGCCACGGCGATGGGAAGCCCGTGCACCACAGCTAGAGAAAGCCCGCGCAGCAGCAAAAAAAGACCCAGCCCTGCCAGAAATAAATACATAAAATAAAGTGTTTTAAATATAAGAAGTCAATTTCCATGAACTTTCAGTAAGGATGTTTAGCCATACGTCCTTGCCTTTGTAAGGCTACTATATGATCCAAGATGGAGTCATGCTCTACAAAGCAGAAACAGAAATTTAACCAAACACATTTCAGAGTAGTAGAAAGAGACTGGTGTTTGCTAATGGGAAAATATAGCCCTGAAGGAACAATCATTTGCATTTTGAACATGAAAAGGCAATCGCAGCCACTGAGCAATTTCAGGAGAATTGCATTGAATTTCTACTTTTCACATTCTTTTCAGGAGGTACTTTGCCATGGGAGCATTTGCTAAGAATTGGAGAGTCTCAACATTTCAAATACTGTCGGCCTGAAGGATTTTTGACCCTTGAGTTGCCGTAGAAATTAGTATATTAGCAGAACACTTAAGTCAGTGTGTGGGGCTGTGTGCTACCAGGAAAGGAACATCAGGTTCCAGGGGCATCTGTAAATTACCCAGCACTGTGGGGCACAAGGCAGGACAATTCTCTGCCTTCTGTTTGCTATGCAACTGTTTGCAGTTATGAGATGTCATGTTTTTCTCCCTTTGGGCATTAAGCAGCAGCTCCATTGAGGCTATAAAAATTGTACTGGGCCTGTGTACAAAGTGGTGCCATTGCTGAAGCCTCTACTTACTGTGAGTTATACTGACCAGAATTTCTGTGAGCCCAGCTCCTGCGCTTCCTGTTCTGGGTACACTGGTGTAGAGCTCAGTATCGAAGTCGTAATTAGTGTGATGTGCCTTGATCATCCCCTGGTGTTGGGTTTGTGGAACAGCAATAGCATCTGACCTTTGTGTCACTTCAAAGCAAATCAGTGAAAAGAAAAGTGGATTGATCAACTCGGACTGCCGTACGTCAGAAATCCAAGAGATTTTGCCACTACATAAATAGCCTGTGAACAATAGAGCAGAGGAGAGGAGAGAGCACAGATGTGAGACAAGACTTTTCCATCGAAATGTTCCAGTCATCTCCTAGCATGTAAAAGATGAGAATCTTTCAGGTGCTGAGTCAGTGCTGGAGCGCGGGGTACTCAGGCAGCACGGGACACACCTGAGTGTGTGGGGGACGTGCAGTGAGGATGCCCTGGGGGCCACTGGGGCAGTACCCGCTGGGACTGTATACACGGCTGCAGGCCTCACAGCGCTTGCTCAGAGGATGGCTGAAAGGAACGAAGCCATCTGAAAACAAACCAGGGGTAGTTTACTAAAAGTTTCTGGGTCATATTTCTGTTTATATATCAAGCTATAGATTTAGGTAGATAATTACCACCAGAGCCTGGATCTGACTTTAGCCGCTAATCTCCCATCACTCAAGTACTGAGGGTTGCCTCCGCCAGGAATGTCTCCTGGTACTGTTCCAGAATACCATTGCCATATTGGCTCTGTGTCTTGAGTCACATTTTCTTTGTCTATTTCTTACATTAGTATGCATGTTTCCTGACATTAATACATCAATTGTGGCATCTCCAGCTGCTTTCAGTCTTAACTAAACAGCTAAAAAGTAACTTCCATTTTCTGTTGTTATTGCTATTTCTCGGAGAAGGCAATGGCACCCGACTCCAGTACTCTCGCCTGGAAAATCCCAGGGATGGAGGAGCCTGGTAGGCTGCAGTCCATGGGGTCGCTAAGAGTCGGGCACGACTGAGTGACTTCACTTTCACTTTTCACTTTCATTCATTGGAGAAGGAAATGGCAACCCACTCCAGTGTTCTTGCCTGGAGAATCCCAGGGACGGGGGAGCCTGGTGGGCTGCCCTCTATGGGGTCGCATAGAGTCGGACACGACTGAGGTGACTTAGCAGCATTGCTATTTCTGCTTTGGATTCCAGTTGCACTGAGACACACAGCACACAAGGCACAGAATGTGGACCTTGCTCCTTGGGACCCCCAGAGGTGGACGGGTCTGGAGCCTGCGCTATGTCTTCTACTTTGTCTTACTCATCTTCTCCCTCACTCCAACCACACTAGTCTCATTCCGTTCCTCTGCATACCAAGCTGCCTCCGCTGTGGAGCCTTTACACATCCTGTTCTATTTAGAATGCATTTTTAACCCCTTATAGCTTCCATATGATTTTCTCTTAGTGATCAGAATTTTCCATTCTGAAATCAGAGTTCCTGTTTCAGTCCTAGTACCCCAGCTATTGGCTGTGTGCTTTGGCCAATTTAATTCTATTTGCTGAGCTTTTTTCTTTATCTGTAAATGTTGCTCCTATTATTACTTCAAGGAATTGTTGTGAGGATTGCATGACAATACCTGTTTAGCACTTAGACTGGTATCTGGAACATAGTAAAGCTGAATAGATGTCAGTTCTTATTACTCATTCTTCATATATCTGCTCCCATGTCACTTCCCCATGAAAGCCTCCTGTGATTTCTGGCTGCGGATAGATTCCTTTTGTTTATGCTCTCAGAAAGCATCCGTCTTGCCTCTGCTGCACTGATCTACTCTGAGCCTTTGATTCCTAGTTTCACGTGTGTCCCCTCAGCGTACTTTCACGTGTGTCGCCTCGGTGTCGAATGTCAGCTCCAGGAGAGCTGAGGCTGTGTCTGTCTCTCCTTATCTTCAGGGCCGGTAAGCACTTGTTAGTACAGCCAAATGAGTCTCTGAACCACTCTGAAAGCCTCTGCTCAGCAGTGAGTGGGGCATGTGAAGGGAAGACATCTTTCAACGCTAGAGTTGAGACGAGAACAGGGCCTAGACTCAAATCCTGTTCCTCTCTGGAGTCTGTAGCAGCCAAGCTCAAGAGCTGCTACCTTACAGCTAAAATATGCCTTGTTGAGGAAGCCGTGAGGCCTTTGCTGTCTAACTGTTTGGGGCTCTGAATGCATGAAATATACATGTGCTTTCTGACTGCCGGGTTTCTGGGGCAGCCTGACCTTGGAGCTGTAGAATGAGGCTGAAACCGCCCAGGGTGTAGATTTTGCCCTTGGGATGATATTCCTTTTTATATCATCTCTTTTAACCATAAGTAGTCATTGTTCTCTGCTCTAGTTAAATTGACTGCTCACTTGTTTCTCTCTCTCCAGATCCTCCAAACCATCCAGAAACAGCAGCTTGAAAAACTCACAAGACTTAGACTGGTTCAATAACTATTTTATGTGAGTTTTGGCTTTGGACTTTTAATCATATTCATTCTTTCATATAGACTGACCCAGCTAATTGCATCCAAAATAATGTTAGTACTGACAAAATTCCCATTTCAAACAAATATTATGTTGGTCCCAAAATGAACAGAATGCTAGAGAAAATAAACATAGACTGAAGCTTGTAAGCTCCCAGTGTTGAGGGGCCATTGGTCCACTGCTCTAAAGTTTCCCCATGGACAATACTTGTGATCTTATGGGAAACAAGAGCAAAGGCTGAGGCCTTTGTGGTATCTGAGTAGAACACAGGAATACAAGCATCTGAGCACTTATCCTCTAATCAGCCCATGCCTAGAAAAGGATCTAAGACATAAGAAGCACCAATAAATGTTTGATGAACTAATTAAAGCTCTTTTGGATAGAATCTTATAAGCTTTGTGATGGTTTTTACAGCAAGGTAATCATCTGCATCATTAAAATAATGTGTATGAAATGACTACTGTGTGTGCCGTGCTAAGTTCATAAAGGCATATCCAATTTAATTTTCACAATTCCTTGAAATAGGTGCTATCAGTATATATGTCTTACAGATGAGTAGATTGAGGCTAACAGAGTTAAGTCACTTGCCCAGGGTTACTCAGTGAAAACTCAGATCTCTGTAACTCCAAAGCTCACATTTCTAGCTACTCTAAGTAGCCTATGCATTATGGAACTACCATAAAAATGTAATTAGTTATTTAATAAAAAGTGATTTTATTGCTAAATGTTTTTCACTTCCATTAACAGTTAAATTTGTGTTTAAAAAAAAAGTAAGGCTTTTTAGATCAATAGTTATCATCCCCCTTTAAAATCAGCAGGGTGGATGGAATGATCAAGACAGCACAGTAGAGAATGCTGGGCTACCCCATTTCAAAAGCATATCAAAACTACAACTACATGTAGAATGATTCTCACTGAAATTGACCTGGAAAGCAGCAAGACAGATCTTCTACAATCAAGGCTGTAAAGATCCACATGGAGTCTGATAGGAAAGGAGATAAAGGAATCTGGTGGTTAGGACGTGCATCATTAGCAGGGGACACAGAAGAAGAAGGGTATCACAAGCTCAGGGATCCTCCCTGGGAATAAGAAGGTCAAGCTACGTAATAGACACCCCAGCCCTAGCATCTAACACTGCAAGAATGAGCCCCTTTGGTCTGAAAACCAATGGGACTTACAGGAAGGCTGTAGGAATCTGAGACACTGCTCTTGAGGAGCTCACAAAGTCTTTCTTACTACCTGTCACAGAGCAGAAGCAGCAGATTAAAAACTGCCAGGGCCTTTGGGTGGCCTTCCAAGAGCGCACTTGTTCCTCCATACCCACGCCAGACTCTTGCTTCAGTCCCTCTTGCTCTGGCATTGGGAATGCACATGCTTGAGGGGGTAAGAAGCTGGCTCAGACCCAACCATATCTCTGACCAGAGTAGGGTAAACCATTACCAGTGCATGCTTTGGTGCACACACTCAGGAGGGAGCAAAACTATCCCCAGGATGAGATCACTATGTCCAGAGCTCCCACCCCTATGCACTCTTGGAGAAGACTGAGGCTATCTCTAGGGCTGAGGCTACCATCGTTGGAGTACAAGTCCCTATGCACACTTGAGAGTAGGTGACTCCAGCTCAGTGGTGTAACATCAGCCCCTCCAGTCCTGACCCAGCCTCTAAGCAAGGGGCATGCACTGGGGAAAAGTGAAGGCAGCACAGAATTGCAGTCCCAAGCTCTCAGGACCTGGCACATTCCAAACCACGGAGGAGACTGCCACCACAATCAAGAGAAAACCAAGTCCCCCAGGCAATCCTGCTCTAGCCCTCAGGCTCCAGTCCCACTCCTGATGGGCTGGTATAGACATTGCACAAGGAGAAGCATAAACACAAAACATAAAGCAAAACATAAAAACAAGGAGAAGCCCTAACTTGTTACTATGTCTGGCTCTGGACCCTTCAACTCTAGTCTAACCCCCAGCAAGGCCATGGCTACCAGCTCACCCTGCAGAAAGTCATGGCCCATGCCCACTTCAGATACAGCTTTTCCACCAAAGCCACTGGGCACACATAGACTGCACAGAAACACTCAGACACAAGGACATGTGTTCAAGACTGGGATAGGTGACTTTTTCACCAATTTCACTGAGACAGAGAAAGTTAAGCAAAATGAGGTGACAGAGGAATATGTTTCAAATGAAAGAACAAGAAAAAACTTTGATAAAACAGATGTAATGAAACAAACAAAAACTTTAATGAAACAGAAAAATAAATAACCCATTGAAGAATCCAATACAACAGCAATAGTACTGCTAACTGAAAGTGGGAGATTACAGTAAGAATTGTATCAAATAACTAAAAAATATGAAAACAAACTAGTCAGAATTAAGAATGTAATAACTGAAATGAAACATGCACTAGAGGGAATTAACAGCAAATCAGGCATTACAGAAGAATGCCTAAGTGATCTGGAAAGATAAATAATGAAAATCACCCAATAAAAACAGCAAAGAGAAAAATGTGTTTTTTTTTTAAATAAAGATAAGGGACATCTCAACAACATCAAGCATACTAATATTCACATTATAGGTAGTCCCAGAAGAAGAAGAGAGAAAGGGTAAAAAGGCAGTCAATAAATTATGGCTGAAAACTTTTTGAACCAAAAGAATGTAATAGATAATCAGCTCCAGGAATCAAATACATTCCAAGTAAGATGAACTCAAAAAACCTATACCAAGATACATCATAATTAAAATGTCAAATGTTAAAGAGATCCTAAAGGCAGCAAGAGAAAAACCAAGACTCACATTCAAAAAAAAAAAATCCCATAAGGCGATCAGCTGATTTTTCAGCAGAAGTTCTTCTGTCAGAAGGGAATGGCATGATATATTTAAAGTACCAAAAGGAAAAAAATCTACAACCCAGGATACTCTACCCAGCAATGTTATTGAGCACTGAAGGAAAGATAAAGAGCTTCCTAGATAAGCAAGAACTAAAAATCTTCATCACCACTAAGCTGGTCTTACAAAAAGTGACAAAGAAAATACAACAAGAAATAAGAAATTATACAAAGGGGAAAATCCCCCTGGTAAAGGCTGTGGCTCAACTTAAATAAACTAGTATAAAAGTTAAAACATAAAAATTGTAAAATCAGTATATATGAATTCACAATAACCACAAATCAAAAACCTACAATTAGTATACAAAATTAATGAGAAAGGAACACAAGCATACCACTAAAGAAAATCATTAAGCCAGAAGGGGAGAGAAGAAAAGAACAAAGAACTACAAAAACAAACAGATAACAAAATGATAATAAGTACATGCTGCTGCTGCTGCTAAGTCACTTCAGTCGTGTCTGACTCTGTGGGACCCCATAGACAGCAGCCCACCAGGCTCTGCCGTCCCTGGGATTCTCCAGACAAGAACACTGGAGTGGGTTGCCATTTCCTTCTCCATTGCGTGAAAGTGAAAAGTGAAAGTGAAGTCGCTCAGTCACGACCGACTCCTGGCGACCCCATGGACTGTAGCCCACCAGGCTCCTCCATCCATGGGATTTTCTAGGCAAGAGTACTGGAGTGGCTTGCCATTGCCTTCATACCCATCAATAAATTACTTTAAATGTCAATGGACTTAAAGGCTCCAGTCAAAAGACATAAGGTAGCTGACTGCATAAAACACAAGATTTATGTGCCTGTATGAGATATGGTGCCTGTATGAGATTCACTTCAGAGTTAAAGACCCACATAGACTAAAAGTGAAAAGATTCCATGGCAAATAGAAATGGCAAGAAAGCTAGGGTAATAATAGTCAAGTTAAACAAAGTAGATTTTAAAACAAACTCTATAACAAAAGATAAACAGAGACATTTGTTGTTGTTGTTGTTGTTCAGTCACTCAGTTGCATCTGACTTTATGCAACCCCATGGACTGCAATACACCAGGCTTCCCTGTCCTTCGTCATCTCCTAGAGCTTGCTCAAACTTATGTCTATGGAGTTAGTAATGCCATTCAACCATCTCGTCCTCTGTTGCCCCTTGTCCTGCCTTCAGTCTTTCCCAGCATCAGTGTATTTTCTAATGAGTCAGCTCTTCACATCAGACAGTCAAAGTATTGAAGCTTCAGCTTCAGCAACACTCCTTCTAATGCATATTCAGGCTTAATTTCCTTTAGGATTGACTGGTTTGATCTCCTTGCATCCCAAGGAACTCTCAAGAGTCTTCTCCAACACCACGATTCAAAAGCATTAATTCTTTGGCACTCAGCATTCTTTATGGTTGAATAAACAGAAGCATTGTTTAATTGTAAAAATATCAATAGAAGAGGATAATATAATCTTTGTAAACACATATACATCCAATAAAGTAGCATCTAAATATATAAAACATTAATGTAAATAAATGGAAAATTGACAAGTATATGATTATGTAGGGAACATTAACAAAGTACTTATATCAGTGAACAGATTATCCAGACAGAAAATAAGGTAACAGTGACCTTAAATGTCACATTAGACCACTGGACTTAATAGATATCTACAAAACATTCTACCTCCAAACAGCACAATACACATTCTTTTCAAGTGCACAAGGAATATTTTCCAAAATAAGATACATGCTAAGGCACAAAATGTCTCAACTAACTGAAGATGATAGAGAGTATATTGAGCTTCTTTTCCAATCACAGTGGTATAAAACTAGAAATAAATTATAAGAAAAAAAAATGAGGAAAACAAATACTTGGAGACCAAACAACATGCTACTAAAAAAACCAATGGGTCAATGAAGAAATCAAAGAGGAAATCAGGACATACTTAGTGACCAATGAAAATAAAAACACAGTTTTCAAAATCTTTAGGACATAACGAAAGCAGTCCTTGTGAGGAAATTCATAGAGATATAGGCCTACCCCAATCTTAAAGGAAATCAACCCTGAATACTCATTGAAACAATTGATGCTGAAGCTGAAGCTCCAATACTTTGGACACCTCATGTGAATAGCCCACTTATTGGAAAAGACTTTGATGCTGGGGAAAATTGAAGGCAGAAGGAGAAGAGGATAACAGGGGATGAGATGGTTGAATGGTATCACCGATTCAGTGACTCAAAGGGCATGAATTGGGCAAACTCCAGGAAGTGGTGAGAGACAGGGAAGCCTGGCTTGCTGCACTACATGGGGTCAAAAAGAGTCAGACACCACTTGGTGACTGAACAAAAACGACAAAGCCTACCTCAAGAATAGGAAAAATCTCAAATTAACAGGCTAGGGAAATTCTAAAGGAGTTAGAAGAAGAAGATAAAGAAAAGCCCAAAGTCGAGGAAGGAAATAATAATGGTCAGAGAGGAAATACATTAGTTCAGTTCAGTTCAGTTGCTCAGTCATGTTCAACTCTTTCCAACCCCATGGACGGCAGCACCCCAGGTTTTGCTGTCCATCACCAACTCCCAGAGCTGACTCAAACTCATGTCCATCGAGTTGGTAACGCCATCCAACCATCTCATCCTCTGTCATCCCTTTCTCCTCCCACGTTCAATCTTTCCCAGCATCAGGGTCCAATCAAATAAGTCAATCTTTGCATCAGAGGGCCAGAGTATTGGAGTTTCAGATTCAGCATCAGTCCTTCCAATGAATATTCAGGTCTGATTCTTTAGGATTGACTGGTTGGATCTCCTTGCAGTCCAAGAGACTGTCAAGAGTCTTCTCCAACACCACAGTTCAAAAGCATCAATTCTTCAGTGCTCAGCTTTCTTTATAGCCCAACTCTATATATGACTACTGGAAAATCCAAAATAGAATACATGCTAAGGCACAAAATAAAACCAAAGCTTTGACTAGGTGGACCTTTGTTGGCAAAGTAATGTGTCTGCTTTTTAATATGCTATCTAGGTTGATCATCGGAGAAGGCAATGGCACCTCACTCCAGTACTCTTGCCTGGAAAATGCCATGGACCGAGGAGCCTGATAGGCTGCAGTCCATGGGGTCGCAAAGACTCACTTTCACTTTTCACTTTCATGCATTGGAGAAGGAAATGGCAACCCACTCCAGCGTTCTTGCCTGGAGAATCCCAGGGACGGGGGAGCCTGATGGGCTGCCGTCTACGGGATCGTATAGAGTCGGACATAACTGAAGCGACTTAGCAGCAACAGCAGGTTGGTCATAGCTTTTCTTTCAAGGAGCAAGCGTCTTTTAATTTCAGGGCTGCAGTCACCATCTGCAGTGATTTGGGAATGCACCCCTCCTCCAAATAAAGTCTGTCACTGTTTCCACTGTTTCCTGATCTATTTGCCTGGAAGTGATAGGAACAGATGCCATGATCTTAGTTTCTTGAATGTTGAGTTTTAAGCCAACATTTTCACTTTCCTCTTTCACTTTCTTCAAGGGGCTTTTTAGTTCTTCTTTGCTTTCTGCATAAGGGTGGTGTCATCTGCATATCTGAGGTTATTGATATTTCTCCCAGCAAGCTGATTCCAGCTTATGCTTCATCCAGCTTGGGATTTCACATGATGTACTCTGCATAGAAGTTAAATAAGCAGAGTGACAATATACAGCCTTGATGTACTCCTTTTGCAATTTGGAACCAGTCTATTGCTCCATGTCCAGTTCTAACTGTTGCTTCTTGATCGGCACACAGATTTCACAGGAAGCAGGTCAAGTGGTCTGGTATTCCGATCTCTTTAAGAATTTTCCACAGTTTGGGTGATCCACACAGTCAAAGGCTTTGGCATACTCAATAAAGCAGAAGTAGATGTTTTTCTGGAACTCTCTTGTTTTTTGGATGATTCAAAGGGTGTTGGCAATTTGATCCCTGGTTCCTCTGCCTTTTCTAAAACCAGCATGAACATCTGGAAGTTCACAGTTCCAGTACTATTGAAGCCTAGCTTGGAGAATTTTTAGCATTACTTTGCTAGCCTGTGAGATGAGTGCAATTGTGTGATAGTTTGAACATTATTTGGAATTGCCTTTCCTTAGGATTGGAATGAAAACTGACCTTTTCCAGTCCTGTGGCCACTGATATGTTTTCCAAATTTGCTAGCAATTGAGTGTGGCACTTTCACAACATCATCTTTTAGGATTTGAAGTAGCTTAGCTGGAATTCCGTCACTTCCACTTGTGATTTGTTCGTAGTGATGCTTCCTAAGGCCCACTTGACTTCACATTCTAGGATGTCTGGCTCTAGGTGAGTAATCACACCACTGTGGTTGTCTGGGTCATGAAGATATTTTTTTTT
>NW_011494679.1:1044741-1049918 GCF_000754665.1 Bison bison bison | reverse complement strand
AGGCTAATTTTTTTTCTTTTTTTTCTTTTCTTTTATTTTTTAACTTTACAATATTGTATTGGTTTTGCCATATATCAAAATGAATCCACCACAGGTATACATGTGTTCCCCATCCTGAATCCTTCTCCCTCCTCTCTCCCCGTACCAAGATATTTTTTGTATAGTTCTTCTGTGTATTGTTGCCACCTATTCTTAATATCTTCTGCTTTGATTAGGTCCATACCATTTCTGTCCTTTATTGAGCCCATCTTTGCATGAAATATTCCCTTGGTATCTCTAATTTTCTTGAGGAGAAATCTCATCTTTCCCATTCTTTATTTCCTCTATTTCTTTGCATTGATCACTGAGGAAGGCTTTCTTATCTCTCCTTGCTATTCTTTGGAACTCTGCATTCAAATGGGTATATCTTTCCTTTTCTCTTTTGCCTTTCATTTCTCCTCTTTCCTTAGCTATTTGTAAAGGCCTTCTCAGACAACCATTTTGCCTTTTGCATTTCTTTTTCTTCAGGATAGTCTTGATCACTGCTTCCTGTACAATGTCATGAACTGCTGTCCATAGTTCTTCAGGCAATCTGTCTATCAGATCTAATCCCTTGAATAGATTTGTCACTTCCTCTGTATAATCACAAGAGATTTGATTTAGGTCATACCTGAATGATCTACTGGTTTTCCCCCCCTTTTTCAATTTAAGCCTGAATTTGGCAATAAGGAGTTTATAATCTGAGCCACAGTCCACTCCTGGTCTTATTTTTGCTGACTGTATAGAGCTTCTCCATTTTGGCTGCAAAGAATATATCAATCTGATTTTGGTATTGACCATATGGTGATGTTCATGTGTAGAGTCTTCTCTTGTGTTGTTGGAAGAGGGTGTTTGCTATGACAAGTGTGTTCTCTTTGCAAAATTCTATTAGCCTTTGCCCTCCTTCATTCTATATTCCAAGACCAAATTTGCCTGTTTCTCCAGGTATCTCTTGACTTCCTACTTTTACATTCCAGTCCCCTATAATGAAAAAGACATCATTTTTGGGGTGTTATCTAGAAAGCCTTGTAGGTTTTCATAGAACCGTTCAACTTCAGCTTCTTCAGCGTTACTGGTTGGGGCATAGACTTGGATTACTGTGATATTGAATGGTTTGCCTTGGAAATGAACAGAGATCATTCTGTCATTTTTGAGATTGCATCCAAGTGCTGCATTTCAGACTCTTTTGTTGACTATAATGGCTACTCCATTTCTTCCCAGGAATTCTTACCCACAGTAGTTGATATAATGGTAATCTGAGGTAAATTTATCCTTTCCAGTCCATTTGATTTCACTGATTCCTAGACCAAAAAAATAGAAAAGATCAAAAAACCAAGCGATTTTTTTTAAGATAAAATTGTTAAGCCTTTAGTCAGGCTCCTTATAGAGAAAAGAGATAGGACCTACATAAACAAAATAAGAAATTAAAGAAGAGAAATTGCAGTCAACATCACAGAAATATAAATAATCATAAGGGAATACTACAGTTATATGCCAAAAAAAATTGGATAACCTAGAAGAAATGAAAATAGTTCTAGAAACATACAGCATTCCAAGACTGAATCAGGAAGAAACAAATAGTTTGAACAGACCAGTTACTACTACTGAAATTAAAGCTCTCAACAAACGAATGTTCAGGACTGAATATCTTCACAGGGAAATTCTACTAAATATATAAAGAAAATCTAATGCTTATCCTTCTCAAAGTATTCCAAAACACTGAAGAGAAGGGAACACATCAAAATTCATTCTCCAAAGCCATTGTTACTCTAATGTAACTGAAAGACACTACAAAAAAAATAAAGAAATTATATCCCTGATGAATATAGATGCAAAAGTGCACAGCAAGATATCAATATCAGCATAGTAAATTCAACAATTTATATATTTTATATAAAGGATGATACATTATAACCAACGGAGATTTATTCCAGGGATGCAAGAATGTTTCAATTCTGCATGCCAATCAATGTGTTACACCTCATTGACAAAGTGAAGTATAAAAATCACAAGGTAATCTCAATAGAGACAGGAAAATCATTTGATAAAATATCCAACATCCATTAATGATAAAAACTCTAAA
This sequence comes from Bison bison bison, assembly GCF_000754665.1. NCBI lineage: Eukaryota > Metazoa > Chordata > Mammalia > Artiodactyla > Bovidae > Bison > Bison bison. The sequence continues at coordinate 1,047,817 of NW_011494679.1, read as the reverse complement.
TTTTTTAGCGAGAACTAATCTCAACATAATAAAGGTCATTTATACCAAACCTACAGCTAATACCATACTCAGTGGTGAAAACCTGAAAGCCTTCCCTTTAGAAGCAGGAAAAGGGGAGGAGGCCAACTCTTGCCATTTCTATTTAATATAGTATTAAACCTGAAAGCATTCCCTCTAGAACCAGGAAGAGGGGAGGACGCCAGCTCTTGCTATTTCTATTTAATTAGTATTGGAATCTCTAGTCATGGCAAACACACAAGGAAAAGAAACGAGAGGCACCCAAACAGGAAAGGAAGAAGTAAAGCTGTCACTATTTGCAGATGGCATGATACAGAAAACCCTGGAGTCTTCAACAAAATAACTTTTAGAACTAATAAACAAATTCAGTAAAATTGCAGGATACAAAGTTGATATACAGAACTCTGTTGTTCTCCCTACACTAATAACAAGCCATCAGAAAGAGAAAGCAAGAAAGCAATGTCATTTACAATTGCACCAAAAAGAATAAAATACTTGGGAATAAACTTAACCAAGGAGGTGAAAGACCTATAGTCTTAAAACTATAAAGCATTGGTGAAGGAAATTGAAAATGAAAGAAATAAGTGCAAAGATACCATGTTTATGAATTGGAAGAATTAATATTGTTGAAATGTCCATACAGCTCAAAGCAATGTATCAATTTAATGCAATCAGTATTAAAATACCATGACATTTTTCACAGACCTGGGAAAAATAATTTTGAAATCTCTATGGAACTCAAAAAGATGGCAATGCAATCTTGAGAAAAAGAAAAAGGCTAAAGGTGTTATACTCTGACTTCAGACTATAGTACACAGCTACAGCAATCAAGCGGAATGGTTCTGGCACAAAAGGATACACACAGAGCAGTGGAACAGAAAAAAGAGCCGCAAAATAAATTCATACACATGTGGCCAATTAATCAATGACAAAGAGGAAAAAATACACAATGGGGAAAAGACAGCATCTTTAATATGTGGTGTTGAAAGAACTGGAGAGCTACAAGTAAGAGAATGAAGTTAAAACATTTTCTCATGCCATTTACAAAAATAAACTCAAAATAGATTGACCCAAAGATAAGACAATCGACCATAAAACTCCTAGAAGAAAACAGGAAGTACACTATTTGACATGTCTTAGCAATAGTTTTTGAATCTGTCTCCTCAACATAGGAAATAAAATAGAAGTAAACAAACTGAACCTAAACTTAAAATCCTCTCAACTAGTGAAAGAAACCACCAACAAAATGACAGCCTACTGGATGGAAAAACATATTTGCAAATGGTATGTTTGATAAGGGGTTACTATCTAAATATAAAAGAACTACAACTCAATTAAAAAAAAAAAAAAAAACTTGATTTAAAAATGGGCAGAAGACCTGAATATGCATTTTTTTCCAAAGAAGGCATAGAGATGGCCAACAGACATATGAAAAGATACCACTAAATGTCCTTTGAGAGAAGTCACCTACACAATTACCACTAGGTAAAAGAGGGATAAAACTCATTGTCAGAAGCTTCTGTAGCAGAGATGAAGAGCGTCATTATTTGGTTTGTAGCAAAATAAAAATCATGATAAAAGTAACATACTTCAGAAAATCAAGACTTGACTAACAGAGAATAACTTCTTTTAAAGTTAAGAACAGGAAAGAGAGGCTACAAAGGGGCAAGGGACACTTCCTGGAGTAGTAAATATGTAATGGTTGTTTATTGGCCGGGTATATATGTCAGATTGTATGCTTTGAATATGTATGTTTACTACATAACTCCATAAAAATATATATCTAAAAAATCATATGGGGTCAATCCCATTTGTCTGAGGCTTCTGAGGTCATAAATTAAAGAGATATGTTTAAGTCAATTAAGATAGTGCATATGCAATTCTGTACTGGCACAGAACTTACTAGTCCACAAAGGATTTTATGTACTAACTTTAATTTCATGGCATTCCTGTACACTGGAAACTGAAGCTCAAAAAGAGTAAGTTACTCTTTCAAAGTTCCAAACCAAGATTACTTTCATTATAAAAAGCAGCCTTCTATGCTACTGTATCCATCTTTCAAATAGTAATTATGCCTTGAAGAGTATAACTTCTTGTCCACATAAACCTGGTCAGAGTAAGACCCATGACTTGACTATACTATATTTGCACCATTATAATTTCAAACTGAGTCATTTACCTTGAAGTAAAAAATAAAATGAAAAATCAGAGTTCATTTCTTGATATTTCCTTTACATAGGAAGGACACAATTGCCAACAAGTGTCTGTAAAAAAAAAACCTGTGTATATTTTCAAATAATTTGAGAAGTCCATCATTTTAGATGAATCTAAAAGTAGGAGGGCAATATCAAGGAGCTATTTGGTAGAGACAATATTCTGCAGCCACAGTGCCCAGGATCAAATCTTTGCTTTTAAGTAACTACCAGTATTCTCTTTCTTTTGGGGGAAAATAAAAGGAAAAATAAAGCTAAACAAAACTGTGTAATGTGAGATTCTGCTGTGGCTTTTCAATTTAAAGTATTCTATTAAAGAAATTGAGAACCTAAACATAGGTCATAAACAGTAGTTTTTGTTGAAAGGTCTACAATAGGGCAAAAGTCGGTAGCAGAACAGAAAGGGTTGAAGACAGACTCCCTGTGTTTGGATTGTCTTGGAGGGCACCAGGACTCTGAGACCGACTTTTATTAAATCAGACCCAGAGAGAATGGTGTGAAGGTGGAGGATGCCAAATCACTCCGAGACAGTGCCAGCAATTCACAAATGCCCCCTCCTCAATGCCATTCCCAGGACTCCTCGGGGAACCTGCTGTCTGGGTCACTGAGGTCACTTCATACCTACTGATGGCAGGGATTCTTATCCATTTCCTCCCTTGTACCCCAAAACTCAATTCCAGATTATTTCAATCCAATAGAGCTTCATAAAACTATTAATTAAATTGTGTCTGTCTTACCAAAAAAAGAACACTTCTCCCCATCAGGGATTCATTTAAAACAAAACAAATAGATAAGCCTGTGACCATCCCATTTTGAGGGGTGGAGAAAGATTGGCATGTAGAGCG
>NW_011494679.1:1005490-1044641 GCF_000754665.1 Bison bison bison | reverse complement strand
GCATGTAGAGCGAAAACTTTAGGCTGTACAATCTAATCTAGAATTGCAAACTTCCCTATTGAGTAACACATATAAATAAATATCTGAATGGCAAAAGCATTGACAGAATCCATAACTGCACATTTTAGAAATTGAACCCATTACTTTTTCTGCAAAAAACTTCCAAGTGACTAAGATGGCCTATGAATTAGCAGACAATACACTCTGCACCACTTATAACAAAGCCCACGGGTTACAAATTTAACACCCTGCCATTTGATAGTCCCTTTAATGAATACATAGTTATGACTTTCCTTTAGATGTGTGCAGAGACCAATTCAGCAATTCAAGTCACTCATGCCACAAAACTCTTTTTTATTCATACTTGCTTAAAATTGCACAAGAGAATAATTGGTGTGTTTTCTTCCTCTCGTGGTTTAGCATAACCCTGTTATAAGTTAATAAAAGTGCAGACATCTTATTCATATTCAGAAGGTAAGCTGCAGTAGAGAAGCTTCTGCCACTATGACCACAAGTCATAATAAGTTAATCTAACATCAAATATGTGTCACTGGGGTGGCTTAAAATGAACATCTGGCCTCAAATTTTAAATTGTAATCCAATAGCGATCAATGAAAATGCAAAAGAGATTAAGATTGCTATGTCCAGACCAGCAAAAGAATAAACTAGGCAAATACAGAATGGTAAAAGAGTTCAAGAGAATTTTGGTGAAAAAAACTCTTCATATCTTTTGAATCAAGGACAGAATAAATTTACTTAAGAGGTCTGCACATTCATTTACTCAATAACGTTTCTCAAGTACCTATAGATTGCTAAGCACAGTGCTAAGGACTAGCATGCAGAGGAGAACAAATAACATATTTCTTCCTCCCTATAAATTATATTTTATTTGGAGAATTGAGCAAACAAAATACACAAGAAATCTGGCTCTTTAAATTTTCTTTTTTAACTTTTATAGAGCCTTCAGAGTTTGTATTGGCCCAGTCATGCCCAGTGAGCCCCATGGGAGGAGGCTGAATGAGTCTGGATCCAGGACGAGTGGTTGGTGTGGTGGAAACTGGACCAGAAGATTATCATAACCTAGGATCTAAGCTAAGAAAGCAGTTCATGGAGAGGTGATCAGTTGACCAAATGCTGCTGAGAGATTAAGAAAAGATAAATTCACCCTGGATTAGCAATACTGTGATCATTCAGGGAAAGATGAAGACAGTGAGTGAAGACATTTTTGAGAAGTTTGAGAATAAAAAGTTAAGCAGAACAATAACCAAAGGGAAAAGTTAATAGAGTAGATTCAAGAGAGAAAATAATTGTTTTGTTTTGTTTTGTTTTCTGGGGTGGGGAGTTAGTTTTAGGCTGAGAAATTGTGTAGTACGTTTGCACACCAGTGAGAATGATCCAATAGAGAGGAAATTAATGCAAATGACACTGGATGACACTAGAAAAGCGTTTCTATATGATGAGTTCTCAGTCTCTATTGATGGTAACAGGTGAGCAAATGAGCAAATAAAAGTCACAGTTTCCCCTTTGTCTCCTAACAAACCTGTGAAAGGGCTGCCTATCATAGCCCTTAATCAACTGAGTTGAATTCTCCATAACACCCCTGCCCTATCCCACTCCCAGCAGGAACTCAGCAGTGAGTGCTTATATTTAGGACTCTGCCTACTTTTTCTGTGCCTGTTACAGTGTCAGACTGATAGAGTAGAGCACTAGCAAGTTCTGCTAGAAACAATATGAACTGCTATATCCAGGTAATTCACACTTTCAACATTAAAGTGTGTTACATTCTTTTCAGTGATGTTATACCTCTTTGCAAAGTTGATTCTTTGGCAGTTGCTGTGATAAAAAAACAATTCATTCTTGAAAATAAAGGTAGGACAGCAATCTGAATATGAGGTTTGAAAAAGTATGCAATATTCCAGTGAGCACACTCATTCCATTAGTATGTACCTAGAGTTATTTTAGAATGAAGAATAAATATTTTTTTTCCTTTCTGAAAAAGAAAATAATGTGATCATCAAAAAGGGGATTGGTCTATCTGGGACATCAAAAAATGAAGATCCAGGTATGAATGAGACCAAGGACTCTGGACACTCAGTCGTGATGGCTGACATATCCCTGAGGTAGAGTTATCTATCTTAGACATTTATCTATCTTAGACTGACATAATTAAACATCTGATTCACCCTCTGTATCCAATAAGTAATTTTCACAATGTAAATTGACTGCTAATCTACAGGAGACAATACCATTGTCGGTAAAGTGGGATTCTCCACCATTTGCATTGTGAATTAACTGTCTTTCCTATTTATGACTTCCATGAGGTGAGTAACAGTGAGATTTACCTTGAGGTATGAACTTCCTCCTAAGCACTGGTATGATGCATTGGCTACCCCTTCAGAGTTTCCCTGGTGGCTCAGATGGTAAAGAGTCTGCCTACAATGCAGGAGACCCGGGTTTGATTCCTAGGTGGGGAAGATCCCCTGGAGAAGGAAATGGCAGCCCACTCCAGTACTCTCGCCTGGAAAATCCCATGGACGGAGGAGCCTGGTGGGCTACAGTCCATGGGATCACAAAGAATCGGACACGACTGAGTGACTTCCCTTTCTTTCCTTTCTTTCAGAGTTAAGGGCATACACTGGGGCCTGGAGAAGTCTCGCATACACATGCACACACACACAAGATGAAATTGCCTGAGACCTCTGGGCAATCAGAAAGATATACTTATCCCTGAATGATCAGTGTCTGTGCCATTTTTGACAATCTGAATCTTCCACAGTAACCCACTTAATCCTTATATAATTCTGTAGAGTTGGCATCATCATTTCAGATGTGACAAAGAGGTAAAGCAATTTACATTAGTAAGAAGACTTGTAGTTTTAAAGAACAAGATGGCAGAGTAGATGGACGTGGAGTACCTCTCTCTCCATGGATACATGAGGAACACACCTTCAGACACAGAAGTGCATGCAGAACACCAGCTGAGAGTGGACAGGAGTACCTGACCAGTGGAAAAGAATACATAGAATCACACAAAACTCGGGAGGATGAAGGAACTAGGGGGAAAACAGGAGTGTTGGTAGGACTGGATCTGCCCTTGGCTGATGGGGGAACTGAAACAGGGGTCTGATCCCCACATTGGGACAATTGTCTGAGTCAGAGGAGAAACATTTAAGGCTGAGAGTGAAACAGCTGATCTGTGGCAGCCTAAACGGAAGGAGAATCAGACAGCTTGCCACAGCTATATATACCCTGGACAGGAACGCTGGTCCCCTGGAAGGCTCAGCAGCTGGGAGCTGGAGTTTAGGGACTACGGAGCAATCTCAGGGTGAGGGCTGCTGTTGACTTTGGAGAGACAGATCGAGGGGGTGTGAGGGAGGAGATTGTGGTGGGAAATGCCAGTGGAGAAAAGCCAGGCGGCCATGGAAGCAAGGAGTTACCGCTGAGTCATGTGTAGGCGGTGGAGCCATCACCATAGCCTCTCCCCACACAACAGTGTTAGCAGCTGAACAGTAGAGAGGCTGGGCCATCAATTGCCTGAGGCACTGAACTACAGAGTAGGACCCCACCCAGGATGCCCCTTTAAGTGCCTGATGCACTGAACTACAGAGTAGGACCCCACCCAGGATGCCCCTTTAACTGCCTGAGGCACTGAACTACAGAGTAGGACCCCAAGTAAGGGAGCCCTCTACGTGCCTGAACAGGTGGAGTTAGGGAGAAAGACTGGCCAAAGAGGCCTTCTGATCACCAACCAAAAGAGGCTCGAAAAAAGGCTCTGATAGGGTCATAACTCCTGTGGTGGAGGCAGTCCATGTCCCTGAACACTTGGCATTGCCTGGGTCTACAAGCCAAGGAGCTGCACCGCCTTCATGCTCAACTCTCATGGGGCAGAGCTGCCACAGGCAAAAACCTTGCATCTATGCACACAGGGTTGCTTCAGTAGTGTCTGACTCTTTCCGAGCCTGTAGGCAGTTGCCTGCCAGGCTTCTCTGTCGGGTGTGGGGGCAGGGAGAGGGGGAGGTTCTCCAGGCAAGAATACTGGAGCATATTGGCCAACACTGGTTGCCATACCCTTCTAGAGCACTATATTTCCTGATGCCCTAGCCACCAATTCCTGAGTACCTGGTGCTGCCAGAAGCCCTGCAACCCAAGCAGCTGCATCACCTCCACACCTGGCCCTCACAGCAGCAAACCCAAATCCTCCAGGGCAGCCTCAGGAGCAAACCCCAGTGGACGATGCACATGCAGAGGTGGAAATAAAGCCACGATTGAAACTCAGGGGCAGTGTAGCTAAGGAAGGAGACCCAAAACTTCCCACCAGCTGTACAAGCTACAAATTAAATCCACATGATCAACTAGGCAGACTATGTCTATGGAATATGTAAAAGGTAATTGAGCACTCCCACAAAAGGAAACACACTAGTTTCTGATAGCTGTGGACATTGAAGGCAAGAACACACAGAAGTAGGAGCAGATTAGACTCTGAGTTGCCCCCACAGCAGGTCCAGAGATCAGCACAGTGTTGGAGGGCATCATAGGGAGGTGAGGTGGACTGTGACTCCCAGAGAGGGAAAGGACTCTGACAGCAGTGACTTAAGGAAAACGTTTATTATTATGTTTTGACTTGTTCTGTAGATTCTTTTGGATCTTTTTTCTTTTTTTATTTTCCCTCCCCCATCCTCTGTTGTAGTTTCGATTTTATTGGCACTATCAAATCTAATTAAGCTTTTGAGCTTTTTTTTTTACCCCCTCATGCAGTGTTTTTATTGTTGTTATAAACCTCTGCCTCTGTGTTGGGCCTTTGCAGTTCTGTGGAGTATGCCTTTCTCTCTCTCTCTCTCTCTCTCTCTATTTTTATCTTTTTTTTTAATTTTTATTTTTAAATGTTTAAACCTATTATTAATTTTCTACATTTATTCCTTTGTTTGCTTTTCCTACTGTTCTTTTCCCCTTGCAGTTAATCCTTAATGTATATAAATCTTCTTTATCTACCTCTGTTTAACTTTGCATATCTATTCTTTCTTTCTTTTCTTTCTTTCTTCTCCTCTCAACATATTTGTTAGTTTTGTTTTCATTGCTTTATTCCCCACTTGGCACTTTGCTTTAGTTTTGTTTTCTAGTTTGTGCTTTAGTTAGCTTTGTTCTTAACTGATAAATATAATTTTTTATTTCCTTTGTTCTCATGGTCAACCTACTGTACTTTATTTTTGGTGGACTGTTTAGACTCTGCTCATAAGTGCATATGTATATATGTATATTCCATTATCTTAATTATTATTTGCTTGATTTTGTAACTGCCATTTTTCCGGGGTTCATCTTTGGTTTCTTGTTTTTGAACATTTGTTTTACCCTCACTTAATGCCATAAGAAACCAGTTGTGGAATCTTTGTTTCTGACCAGAGATCAAGCCCTGAACCTTTGGAGTGGGAGCACTGACTCCAAGGCCGGAGATTACCAGAGAACTAGCCCTAAGGAGTATCAAATAGTGAGAGCTCACACAAAGGAAACCATTTGAATACAGGACCGGGCATCACCCAACAACCAGTAGCACCCTGTGCAGGACGCCTCATCTAAACAACAAACAAGACAAAAATACAAACACAATCATCAGCACTAACAGACATAAAAGGAGAAACTGACAGTAACACTACCATAGTAGGAGACTTTGACACCCCACTCACACCAATGGACATAGCACCAAAACAGAACATTAGTAAGGAAACACAAGTCTTACATGATACATTAGATGAGATGGATCTCATTGATGTCTTCAGGACATTCCATCCAAATGAAAAAGAATACAGCTTCTTCTCAAGTGCCCATGGAACATTCTCCAAGATAGACCACATCTTGGGTCACAAATCAAACCTCAACTTCTCCGAACACAATGCTATGAAACTAGATATCAATTACAAGAAAAAACTGCAAGAAACACAAACACATGGAGATTAAACAACACGTTTCTAAATAACCAACAGGTTGCTGAAGAAATCAAAAGGGAAATCAAAAAATGTCTAGAAACAAATGACAATGACAACACGACAACTCAAAAATTATGGGATGAGGCAAAATATTTCTAAGAGGGAAGTTTATAGCAATACAATCCTACCTCAAGAAACCAGAAAAACATTGAATAGACAACCTAACTTTGTATTTAAAACACTTGGAAAAAGAAGGAAAAGAAAATTAGTAGAAGGAAAGAAATCATAAGGATCCTAGCAGAAACAAATGAAAAAGAAATGAAAGAAACAATAGTAAAGATTAATAAAACTAAAAGCTGGTTCTTTGAGAAGATAAACAAAATTGACAAACCTTTAGCCAGACTCATCAAGAAAAAAAGAGAGAAGAATCAAATCAACAAAATTAGAAATGAAAAAGGAGAGGTTACAAGAGACAATGCAGAAATACAAAGGATCATAAGAGACTATTATGAACAACTACATGGCAATAATATGGATAACCTGGAAGAAATGGACAGATTCTTAGAAAAGTTCAATCTTCCAAGCCTGAATCAGCAAGAAATAGGAATTATGAACAACCTACTTACAAGCACTGAAATTGAAGTTGTGAACCAAATCTCCCAAAAAACAAAAGCCCAGGACCATACGGTTTCAATGGAGAATTCTATCAAACATTTAGAGAAGAGCTAATGCCTATCCTTCTAAAGCTCTTTCAAAAAAATTGAAGATGAAGGAACACTTCTAAACCCATTCTACAAGGCCACCATCACCCTCACAAAAAAAGGAAACTGCAAGCCAATATCACTGATGAATATAGATGCAAAAATCCTCAAAAAATTTTAGCAAACAGAATTCAGCAACACATCAGAAAGCTCATACACAATGATCAAGGTGGATTTATTCCAGGAATGCAAAGTTTTTTCAATATACACAAATCAATCAATGTGATACACCATATTAATAAACTGAAAGATAAAAACCATATGAAAATCTCAATACATGCAGAAAAACCCTTTGACAAAATTCAATACCCATTTATGATTAAAACTTTTCAAAAAAAGGGGCATAGAAGGAACCTAGCTCAACATAGAAAAAGCCATATATGATAAGCTTATAGCAAACATTATTCTCCATGGTGAAAAACTGAAAGCATCCTCCCCAAGATCAAGAACAAGACAAGGATATCCATTTTCACCACTCCTATTCAACATAGTTCTGGAAGTCCTAGCTACGGCAATCAGGGAAGAAAAGGAAATAAAAGAAATCCAGATCAGAAAAGAAGAAGTAAAGCTCTCACTGTTTGGATATGACATGATACTGTACATAGAAAACCCTAAAGATAGTATCAGAAAATTATGACAGCTAATCAGTGAATTTAGCAAAGTCGAAGGATACAAAATCAATACACAGAAATCACTTGCATTTCTATATACTAACAATGAAAAATTAGAAAGAGAAATTAAAGAATCAATTCCATTCACCACTGCAACAAAAAAAATTAAATATCTAGGAATAAATTTACCTAAGGATACAAAAGAACTATACACAGAAAATTATGACACTAATGAAATAAATCAAAGAAGACACAAACAGATGGAGAGCTATTCCATGTTCCTGGGTAGGAAGAATCAATATTGTGAGAATGATTATACTACCAAATGCAATCTACAGATTCATTGCCTTCCCTATCAAATTATCAATGGCATTTTCTACAGAACTAGAACAAAAAATTTCCCATTTCATATGGAAACACAAAAGATTCCTAATAGCTAAAGCAGTCTTGAGAAAGAAGAATGGAGCTGGAGAAATCAACCTTCCTAACTTCAGATTATACTACAAAGCTACAGTCATCAAAACAGTATAATACTGGCACAAAAACAGAAATATAGAGCAATGGAACAAGACAGAAAGCCCAGAGATAAACCCTTGCACCTATGGGCACCTTATTTTTGACAAAGGAGGCAAGAATATACAATGGGGCAAAAACAACCTCTTCAATAAATGGTGCTGGGAAAACTGGACAGCTCCATGTAAAAGAATGAAATTAGAACACTTCCTAACACCATACACAAAGATAAACTCAAAATGGATTAAAGACCTAAATGTAAGACCAGAAACTATAAAACTCTCAGAGGAAAACATATGCAGAACACTTAATGACATAAATAAAAACAAAATCCTCTATGACTCACCTGCTAGAGTAATGGGTAGAAAAACAAAAATAAATAAATGAGACCTCATTAAACTTAAAAGCTTTTGCAAAGCAAAGGAAACTATAAGCAAGGTGAAAAGACAACCCTCAGAATGGGAGACAATAATAGCAAATGAAACAACTGACAAAGGATTAATTTCCAACATACACAAGTAGCTTCAACAACTCAATGCTAGAAAAACAAACAACTCAATCAAAAAGTGAGGAACAGACTAAACAGACATTCCTCCCAGAAGGCATACTGATGGCTAACAAACACATGAAAAGATGCTCAACATTGCTCGTAAGTGCTGCAGCTGCTGCTAAGTCGCTTCAGTTATGTCTGACTCTGTGCAACACCCCATAGACGGCAGCCCACCAGGCTCCCCCCATCCCTGGGATTCTCCAGGCAAGAACACTGGAGTAGGTTGCCATTTCCTTCTCCAATGCATGAAAGTGAAAAGTGAAATTGAAGTCGCTCAGTCATGTCCGACTCTTCGTGACCCCATAGACTGCAGCCTACCAGGCTCCTTAGTCCATGGAATTTTCCAGGCAAGAGTACTGGAGTGGGGTCCCATGGCCTTCTCTGTCGCTCATTATTAGAGAAATGCAAATCAAAACTACAATGAGATATCACCTCACACCGGTCAGAATGGCCATCATCAAAAAATCTACAAACGATAAATGCTGGAGAGGGTGTGGAGGAAAGGGAACACTCTTGCACTGTTGGCGGGACTGTAAATTAATACAGCCACTATGGAAGACGGTATGGAGATTCCTTAAGAAACTAGGAATATGACTACAATATGACCCCACAATCCCACTCCTAGGCATATACCCTGAGGAAACCAAAATTGAAAAAGACACATGTATCCCATTGTTCATTGCAGCACTGTTTACAATAGCTAGAACATGGAAACAACCTAGATATCCACTGACATAAGAATGAATAAAGAAGTTGTGGTACTTATTTTTTAAATGGAATATTACTCAGCCATAAAAAGGAACACATTTGAGTCTGTTCTGATGAGGTGGATGAACCTAGAATCTATTATACAGAGTGAAGCAAGTCAGAAAGAGAAAGATAAATATCGTATTCTAACACATATATACAGAATCTAGAAGAATGGCATGGAAGAACTTATTTACAGGGCAACAGTGGAGAAACATAGATAATAGACTTATGGACATGGGGAGTGGGGAGGAGAGGGTGAGATGCATGGAAAGAGTAACACGGAAACTTAAATTACCATAGATAAAATAGATAGCCAACAGGAATTTGCTGTATGGCTCAGGAAACTCAAACAGGGGCTCTGTATCAACCTAGAGGGGTGGCATGGGGAGGGAGATGGGAAGGAAGTTCAAAAGGGAGCGGATATATGTGTACCTATGGCTGACTCATGTTTAGGTTTGACACAAAAGAGCAAAATTCTGTAAATTATCCTTCAATAAAAAAAATAAATTTTTAAAGAAAAAGAAGACTTGTAAATGCTTTATGTTGGATTTCTACTCAGGTTTTCTGACTTTTTCCTTTATTTTGTTTGTAAACTAAATAGATCATTTAGCCCAAGAGGATCCAGTTTCAGATCTATGATACATAAACACACACAAACACACATACACATACATGCAAATAAAAATAATTAAACTTAATCCCAATGTACTCACTTGAAGATATTAATGGAAATCTAATTTATGACCCACGGAGCCATGACTAAAATTAAAAACTCCTTTCCTCTCCAATTTTCTCCCATACACCAGTGTGCTCCCTCTCTCTCAGCTCTCTAGACCTGCTGCACTCAGAGGCATTGCGTCTCCACCCTCCCTGAGTTACAGCCACCCACCCACTGGAAGCGGCCCCTTGGAATCCTGCTGTTCTCACCAACCATGTTCTTTGTCTCTGGACCTCCAGGCTCTGCCCTGTCTTTCTCCCCACAGGCAGAAGCCCTCAAAGCAGCCCCAGAAGGGGAGGGATGGGGAACGTGTGCAATGGGGCAAAGGACGGTCATGAGGCTTCCCAGAGGAAGTCCTCAAAAATAATGAAGTGCTTCAGAGAAAGGCTACATCTCATTCTGACTGCTTTTCCATAAGAAATTCTCATGGATTATTTTGGATAAACTGTAACCACTACATTGTTACACCTTTGATCATTCATGTGTGAATGATTCATGTGGTGTGGGCAGAAAATAGAAGTTAGTTTAGAAACCAAAAGCAGATTTCTTCATAAAGGACAAGCAAACCACCTTTGTTTGGGGAAACACAATGTGTGGAAGCATCATCTTGACTGAAGAAAAATAGTCCTGAGATGGGCCAGGAGCTACACACAAGAACCACATTGCTTTATGTAATGAAAGACAGACTTTGGGTTTCTGCCTGGCATCCTCACATATAAGAAAGAAACAGTATTTACTGGGAGGCTGGAGTGGAGGGGAGCCCAGAGTATTGTCTGAGCTCTGTATGGAGGCTCTACCAGGCCAGGAATGGCCAAGACCCTTTTAAGGAGAGGCATGACTAATAGTGCAATTTGGGGTTATGCTCCCATCCCTACAAACACACATATCCTTTCACAGCCCCAAAGTGAAAGAAAGTGAAAGTGTTAGTAACTCAGTTGTGTCTGACTCTTTGTGACCCCATGTCTGTCCACAGAATTTTCCAGGCAAGAGTACTGGGGTGGTTGCCATCTCCTTCTCCAGGGGATCTTCCCCACCCAGGGATCGAACCTGGGTCTCCCGCATTGCAGGCAGACTCTTTATCAACTGAGCCACGAGGTTAGATCATGGCCCCAAACCTTCTGTGAATCTTCCTATTCATGCAGCTTTGAATTGGTGATGCCTAGGGAAGGGGAGGGATGGGGGAATCCATGGAATGGGGCAAAGGAGGGTCATCAGGCTTCCCAGAGGAAGTCCTCAAGAATAATGAAGTGCTTCAGAGAAAGAGAAAAGCAATTCAAAGTCAGGGAAACAAGAAGCAGCTACATCAGCTTGTGAAACAGGACTTGCTTCACATCAGTATAATGTAGAGGACACAGGCCAGTCTGATGGGCTAAACACTCCCGTCCTGTCATCGGAAGACCTGGGATTGAACCTGGCTGCACGGTTTTGGTTGTTGTTGTTATTCAGTTGCTAAGTCGTGTCCAACTCTTTGCGACCCCGTGGACTGCAGCATGCCAGGCTTCCCTGTCCATTACTATCTCCCTGAGTTTGCTCAAACACATGTCCATTGAGCCAGTGATGCCATCCAACCATCTCATCCTCTGTCGTCCCCTTCTCCCACCTTCAATCTTGCCCAGCATCAGGGTCTTTTTCAATGAGTCAGTTCTTCGCATCAGATGGCCAAAGTATTGGAGCGTCAGTTTCAGCATTAGTCCTTCCAATGAATATTTAAGCTTGATTTCCTTTAAGACTGACTGCTTTGATCTGCTTGCAGTTCGAGGGACTTTCAATAATCCTCTCCAGAACCACAGTTTGAAAGCATCAATTCTTAGGAGCTTAGCCTTCTTTATGGGTCAACTCTCACACCCATACATGACTACTGGAAAAATCATAGCATTGACTATACATACCTTTGTCAGTAAACTGATGTCTCTGCTCTTTAATACACTGTCTAGGTTTCTCATAGCTATTCCTCCAAGGAGCAAGCGTCTTTTAATTTCAAGGCTGCAGTCACCATCTGCAATGATTATGGAGCCCGAGAAAATGAAATCTGTCACTGTTTTCACATGTTCCCCATCTATTTGCTGTGAAGTGATGGGACCGGATGCCATTATCTTAGTTTTCCGAATGTTGAATTTTAAGCCAGCTTTTACACTTTCCTCTTTCACTTTCAACAAGAGGCTCTTTAGTTCCTCTTCACATTCTGCCTTTAAAGTGGTATCATCTGCATATCTGAGATTGTTTATGTTTCTCCCCACGATCAGTTTTTACCAACTGAGTAACCATAGCTAAGTTACCTGAGTTCACACTGCCTTAGTATCCTCATCTGTAAAATGCAACAATAGCAGAGTCTACCTTGAATTGTTATTGAGAAGAGTAAATAAGTAATATGTGTCAGAATGTTAGCATAGTGCCTGGCCTAGTAAGTGCTCAACAAATATTAGTTCTTTTGGTTATTTGAAATACATTTATGAGGAGAATTTTCTCAAGGTCCTCTTGTGCCTTGCATGTCACAGAGAACTAGGTTACTGCTAGTTCTTCCTACATCAGTCTCCTGACAAGGATGGTGAGGCTATCAGTTATTTCCTAGATTTACATAAGGTCATCTGATGGTTAAGACAATTACAGGGTGAGTGTGAAAAACCTAGGGAAGTTCATATAGCAGAGTATACATAAAGTAAGAAGATGCTTCCCTTACTCTGGCAGAGAGAGCTGGGCCTGGCAGTTCTGAAGTGTGGTTTGTGAGGTTGTCTGGGGACATGGTGTATTTTATATTCTCTGCACCTGGATACAGATATTTATTTTCCAGGTTTCCTTTCCCTAATCTGTCACTACAGCCAGATTACATTGGGGTTAAGGGAAATGGATGAATAGGAAAATCCGATGTCTATCCTGTCTCCTATCTAATCACTGCAGGGCTCCAGAAGCTGTCCTAGAATCTACCCATCACCACCCCTTTATGTGATCTAAGACCAAGAGTTTGTGAAGAAAATTAGAGCATGTTTGAAAAGACACAGGCACAAAGGAGGAAACTCTGAATCCCATCTTTCTCTCAGTAAAGGTCCAGGAGCAGGCTTAGAGTTAGGTTTAGATCAGGCCCCTAAATCCTGCCCCTGAGAGAGGATTAAGGCACTAACGCTCTGTTCGGAATGGCCAAGCCCAGGGAAGTGAGGATGAGGGGACGTGACAGAAGAAGCAAAGCAACATGACAGATTATCACATCGGCTTCTGCTTTGCAACAAGTTGCAGCAACACAGCAGGTCACTCATCAGGCCTGTTTTCTTCACATGCAGGATACACAGGGAAGGAAGATACAATGCATTAGTCCATGAAAGAGAAAAGGAGTGGAGAGGAGGTTATCTTCTCAGGCTTGTCTCATCTCTTGCTTTACAAAGGTCCAGATTCTCCATATGGAGAGCTAACTCCTCCGAACTTTCAGGTTATATCATCTGGCCCCAGGAAACCAGAGCCAATATGTGGTGAATCCACAATTGCATTTTATTCAAGCCCAAAAGTTATGTGGCATGGACAGGGTGCTATCAAAAGGATGGAGGGGTCAAGGGTTAGCAGCGTACAACTTAACATTCTTTCCACTGGCTTGAAAACTAACCAGAACTACCTTTTCAAATTACTTTGAGGTATATCTCCCATAACAAAAAATTCTATAAGGTAATATGGACTAAATTTCCTTAATACCAAGCTACACCCTCCACATACCGCATCCACCACCACCATCAAACCCCACTCACACACATATTCTCACATATACATATTCCTTTGAATAAAAGGCTATCATATCTTAAATTCTAGCTGGGTCTCTATGATAATCTGTTTGTCATTCTATGAGGACAGAATCAATCTCTCTTTATCTCCCTGAGTCTCTCTTTTTCTCTTCATAGGCTGTCTGGGCAGTTTCTGCCAGACAAACACACCAGAGTGTCCACCTTCAAATGTTCAAGAGCCTAGGAATAGCAGATGCTTAGTGGAAGCAAATGCCATTGAGTTACATAAGGTCAGGGTTCTTGTTCTCTGTAGGAGAAACTCCCCTTCTGGACTGATATCCAGAGATGTGTTTCTTGTGAGGATGTACAATGAGGTCCCTCTAATATGTTCATCCTACCTGTTTCATTGACATGTGAGCTCTGTTAGTCCGTCTATCTGGCTGCACATATTAGGAGAAAATACACAGCTGGAAAATTCTGAAAGAGATGGGAATACCAGACCACCTGAACTGCCTCTTGAGAAACCTACATGCAGGTCAGGAAGCAACAGTTAGACCTGGGCATGGAACAACAGACTGGTTCCAAATAGGAAAAGGAGTATGTCAAGGCTGTATATTATCACCCTGCTTGTTTAACTTCTATGCAGAGTACATCATGAGAAACACTGGACTGGAAGAAACACAAGCTGGAATCAAGATTGCCAGGAGAAATATCAATAACCTCAGATATGCAGATGACACCACCCTTATGGCAGAAAATGAAGAGGAACTAAAAAGCCTCTTGATGAAAGTGAAACTGGAGAGTGAAAAAGTTGGCTTAAAACTCAACATTCAGAAAACGAAGATCATGGCATCTGGTCCCACCACTTCATGGGAAATAGATGGGGAAACAGTGGAAACAGTGTCAAACTTTATTTTTGGGGGCTCCAAAATCACTGCAGATGGTGACTGCAGCCATGAAATTAAAAGACGCTTACTCCTTGGAAGGAAAGTTATGACCAACCTAGATAGCATATTCAAAAGCAGAGACATTATTTTGCCAACAAAGGTCCGTCTAGTCAAGGCTATGGTTTTTCTAGTGGTCATGTATGGATGTGAGAGTTGGACTGTGAAGAAGGCTGAGCGTGGAAGAAATGATGCTTTTGAACTGTGGTGTTGGAGAAGACTCTTGAGAGTCCCTTGGACTGCAAGGAGATCCAACCAGTCCATTCTAAAGGAGATCAGCCCTGGGATTTCTTTGGAGGGGATGATGCTGAAGCTGAAATTCCAGTACTTCAGCCACCTCACGGGAAGTGTTGACTCATTGGAAAAGACTCTGATGCTGGGAGGGATTGGGGGCAGGAGGAGAAGGGGACGACAGAGGATGAGACGGCTGGATGGCATCAGTGACTCGATGGATGTGAGTTTGAGTGAACTCAGGAAGTTGGTGATGGACAGGGAGGCCTGGCGTGCTGCGATTCATGGGGTCGCAAAGAGTCGGACACGACTGAGCAACTGAACTGAACTGATGCAGCCACAGTACACTGTTGTTGATAGGATGTGTTGGCTCTCTCTGGAGCATGGACTCTGCTTAGAGCGCTGACGTGGCTGATATGGGCTGTAGCTAGAACTGGGGCTCAGAATTGTCATTCAGTATGCTCACGCTATGCATAGTCCTCATGAGATAACACGAAAAAGTGATTCAAGGACTCTGAGAAGTTTCACAAGGTTTGTGTCCCAGCAGCAGAGCTAAGAAAGGAAGAGAACACATGCCTATTTGACAGTTCAGTATGCCTACCGTAATGTCACTCTATCAGTGATTTAGCATTGTACCTGGAAACACCAGGCATGTCTGTTTAAGGCCTGCTGATAAAAATGTAGTTGAGTGCCAAATGATGCGGGTATGATTTTTTTCAAGAAAAATGATAATGACTCAAAAATTGTCTCTGTCTGGTTTTTATTTGTGCCTGTGGAGAAATTGTTACCTTGATCAAACCTTCTTCTGGGTGCCCACTTGACTATTCATTTTGGTTACCAAGATATGTCATTTTCTTCTTTATCTTGCTAAGATCAAATTGCTAATAAGTAATATTAGAGTCCAGCCAGTCTAGCAGTTAAAAGTGTAGGTTCTAATGGTTAATATTACCTTAAAATCAATGTTAACTTACATTGTTTGCATGGTTCTGAAAAATACTTGTTTAATTAATATTGAATACAATTAACTGATGACTTCTATTGTCTTATTTGAGACAGCATAACATAATGGTTCAGCATCAATTCAACAGCTCTTATTAACTATTTATTTATTAGCTTAGAGCTAGTGTTCTTGAGGAAGACTGCCCAGCTCTGTACAGTCTAATACAGGAAGGAGCACTGGCCAAAGGGGAATGGTGGGCACTTAAAATGTGACTAGTGTGACTGAGGAACGGAATTTTTAACTTTTAGTTAATTTTAATAAATTATACACTTTAAAAGATAATTATATATAATAATTCAGGTATTCAAAATATTCAAGGGCATTAGGAACATTGTGGGTATGTGAATCTACATTTTCAACTATAAATTCATAAAATCTAAATACAGATCGTGTATTTCAAGTGCAAACTTAATGTCCAAATTGAGATGTCTTATTAGAGTAAAATGCATACCAAGTTTAAAAGACAATACAGAAAAAAAAATTTTTTTAAAGATAATACAAAAAAGAAATGTAATTAATTTTATATTACCCAGCTGTCAAAATGATAACATTTTTGATATACTGGCTTAAATCAAACATAATTAATATCACCAGTTTCATTTACTTTTACTTAATATGGATAACTATAAAATTTTAGATGGTTCACATTATGTTTCTATTGAATTATGCTGGCCTAAAATCTAGTCTTGACTTTCCTACATGAAAGTTACATGTATTGGCAAGTTATTTTACCTTTTTCTACCTCTATTTCCATGTCTGTGAAATAGAGCATAACATCAGTCCATACAGAATAAGTTGCAAAGATTAAATTAATTAACACAAACATGTTTAAAATATGTCTGACACACTTTATATATATAAAGTTTACATGATAAACTATCAATAAATGTTAACTATTATTACTACTAATGCTAATTTATTGGTTTCTATATATAATTATAATATTAATTTTACCATTTCAATGATAGAGCCTTTCAATGATAGATTCTGAATACATATAAACAAAAAAGATTGCCATACTTAGGTTTTTATTTGGATAAGGATTTTCAAAGGAGATTATGGTTGTAATTTAGATTAATGGCCTAAGAAGCTTAGATTTTTTTTGTGGCCAAGCCAATGCTCCTTCAACATTGTAAGGATTTCTGTGCTGATGCTTATTTGCAATTTTTATACATTTCAAATGGAGCTGGTTTAGTCTGAGCTATTGAAATAATAAAGCAGTTTACATGATGGGATAGCTTATGTCATCCAATTTTCAGCAAGAATTTTAGGTTTTTTTGGTCTATTTCTTAATGAAAAATGTCTACTCAGTTATAGGGTATTAGTCACATTAATGTTACCTGAATACTTCCTTGAGGGAAAAAAATCTTCAAGGTAAAAATGCAACAGCAAAGACAGAGGATGCAAAGTGAGGAGTCCGTTGACCTCAAAGTGCTCTGTTTCAATCCCTTCCTAATCAATGCCCTGAGCCACTTCTCCAAGCAGTTCTCTACAGTAAGACAACATTATTTCATGAATTCTGAAGACCTCCTGTCTCCTAGTGATCCCATGGACTGCAGACCACCAGGCCCCTCCATCCATGGGATTTTCCAGGCAAGAGTACTGGAGTGGGGTGCCATTGCCTTCTCCGCCTAAGTAACCATAAGATACTCTTTCTTCCCAATAGAAATATTGGATCCTCATGTTGTAGTAAATACAGATCTTCAGAAGTGATTTCTTTCACCAAAGAGCCTACAGTTGGGTCGATGATACAGGTGCATGAATGCATAAAGGGATGTCTAGCAGCTATATGTAAAAGTGCTGCTGAAGTACAAAGAGGGAAAGCAAGGAGGTGGAGGGAACAGAGAATCTCCCAGAGGAAGTAAGCTTGGGGCAGGTCACTCCACTGCTATCAGATTCAGCACCCAGAAAAGAAAAGGAATAGGCCAGAAGGGCTACCAGGCTACCAGCTGTGATGCTCCAGGAATTACTACAGAAGTCAGAAGTGCTATAATCCATGGCCACAGTTTCCCTTTTTTCTTGAAATCCTAACTGATTTTTTTTAAAAATGTAGAAAGTGTCAACCAAGATGGCAACATAGAAGGCTTGTGAACTCCACTTCTCCCTTGGACATGACGAATTTACAGCTACACACAAAGTAATTACCTCTGAAAGATACTCCAAAACTAGCTAAGCAACTCCTACATATTGGGCAAAGGAGAAAATACCCAAATCAAAACCAATAGGAAAGGCTGAGACACCCTCTATCCATAAGCCCCGTTACAGTACCAAATAATCCAGAGGAAACTCCCAACTCCCAGCTTCCCCTGAGCAGTATAGGGTTTAATCAGGTTCGATGCGCGATACTGGATGCTTGGGGCTGGTGCACTGGGACGACCCAGAGGGATGCTGTGGGGAGGGAGGAAGGAGGAGGGTTCAGGATGGGGAACACATGTGTGCCTGTGGCAGATTCATTTTGATATTTGGCAAAACTAATACAATTATGTAAAGTTTAAAAATAAAATAAAATTTAAAATAAAATAAAATAAAATAAAAAACACATTTAGTACCCCAACTTTTAAGAATCCCATTCATGAGATGGCTCTCCAACATACCTCACTCTGAAAGCCAATATCACTTATGTCCATAAGACTCACAAGACTATAGACAACAAAAAAGCAGTTGTTAATGGGTGCAGAGCACTTGCTGTGGCTATTCCCCTAGAGCTCAGCACAGAAGGAGGAGGCAAAAATGTCCAAGTCCTGGTCTTTTCAGGGTCCATCTACACACTTAAAGCTATTGCTTGAGGATCAGGCATCTAATTTAGCACAGCCCTACGGGCCAGCTTTGATCCTCCCCAGGGACAGGAAAAGGTGGCTGATATTTCCCCCATCTCCTCCCTCTAGCCCACCCCATGTCCCTAGTATCTTCCTGAAAGGAGCTTGTACATATCTGTGTCCATCTTTTATAGCCAGTATCCAAGGAAAAAGCCCCAGATCACTCTGATAAGCAGTGAGGCTTCCATTTATGAGATCTGTAGAAAAAATAAATAAGCAGTTCTTAACAGGCACAGGAGCACATACACATTACCACCACCACCACTATCACCAAACCATCACCGTGCCCCCATGGCTACAGACAGACAGAGCAAGCAAAAACACCCATCTCCCAGTTTCTACTTGGAATGGGCTTCGCTACAGACATTTCCAGCTGCTGCCTCAGCATCTATTTTCCAATCAGCCTTCATCCAGGTGCTGAGTACAATTCGCCCCTTTGGAACATGGATGGATCTTGGCATATCCTTCAATACAAGGAGCCATGATGGAAAAAGAAGGCAGCTTGGACAATCACAAAGGTTTGAGAGACAATGAGAAGCTTGAGCAGGGCCTTCTGATGAGGCTAATCTCCTACATGAGATCACTTAATTAAGAATGGGAAATATACATAATACCTCACGTGCATATAACAGACAGAAATCCAGGAAAATGAAGAAACAGAAATACATTCCAAACTAAAGAACAAGGTAAGTATCTATTAATATTAGTAATAGTTGTGTTAGCTGCTCAGTCATCTCCAACTCTTTGCAACCCCATGGACTGTAGCCTGACCAGCTTTTCTGTCCACGGGATTCTCCAGGCAAGAATACTGGAGTGGGTTGCCATGCCCTTCTCCAAGGGATCTTCCCAACCCAGGGATCGAACCTGGCTCTCCTGCATTGCAGGCTGGTTCTTTACCATCTGAGCCACCAAGGAAGCCCACTTTTTAAAATTATTATAAAAATTAATACTAATTTTATTAAAATATGTAACAGATTTTAGTAAAACTTAGTTTTTTTTTTACTGTATTTTTGTTTTCTGTTTTCCTAGTGCCTGAATATAATGCTTGTCCTATGGTGGATGAACATAAATAAGTCCTTGAATGTTTATTGGGTGAAAACACAAACTTTCCTCTGGGCCAAAATCGAGCATCTGTAACTGACATTCCCTCTCCTAGAACTCCCAAATCCTGTTTAAGTGCATTATGGCAGTGACTGCTGCTTCTAGCGTTGCCCTTGGGTTCAGTGCATAGAATTTCATATTTAGGGAAAACTTGGAATGGCGATTAGGTTTGCAGAACTGAAAATCACAAGACTTAGTGTGGACCCATGTTTTGGAAACAGAACTGAATTTTTATAAATGAATATTAATATTTATTATTTCACATAGAAATAATAAGAGGAAGGCCAAAAGAACTCATAACCTCCCACACAGATGTTAATCAATCCCACCTCATTGTTGTTGTTTAGTCTTTAAGTTGTGTCTGACTCTTTTGTGACCCCATGGACTATAGTCCCTTAGGCCCTCTGTCCATGGATTCTCCAGGCAACAATACTGGAGTGGGTTGCCATTTCCTTCTCCAGGGGATCTTCTTGACCCAGGGATTGAACCCACATTTCCTGTGTCTCCTGTATTGCAGGCAGATTCCTTACTTGCTGAGACACCCAGGAATTCCACCTGTGCAGTCTTTAAAGTTTATATAATCAAGCTGAGAACATTTGAACAGTACAAATGACTCAAACCTAAAAGCAAAAGCCTCCCTTTACATCACTGCTAACTGTATTTTATAGAATTTCTTATAATTTTTAATAGCATGAAATAGTTAAGCTTGGGTCCACCCAGGAAAATCCGTGAGTCGGTCAGCCAAGATTCCCAAATGCTGTCATGTGCAGTCACTGTGCAGGAGTGATTAATGTGCAGTCCTTGCCCCTGAGGAATCTGGTTTCCTGGATTTATATAGTTCACACTGTAAGAATAAACTGAATGTTTCGAGATTTCTGTAAACTGAGTTTAACTTAACCCTGATATGAATCACTCTAAAAATTAGGAATTCTCACCTGTTGGATCTTCAAACTGGTACTACCACCACACAGACTCCCCACCACTGCATACGTGTATACACATACCCACCCATGAAGTTGGCCCTGAAAGAGGCTTTTTTTCCTCTTGTTTCTATACAACTTTACAGCAGCTATTTTCATCTTCCCCAATTATATATCAGGACAGCTGGGACAATGGAAGTAGCTCCTCTTGATCATAAAGTCTTATTAGATTGTGGCTTCCAGATTTTATTTTATATTTATTATGTATGTTTTATTATAATTTCATTATATAGTAAAATTTATCATATATTTATTATATACTTCATTTTATACCACATGTTATATCATTTCATGTTATAGGTGAGACACCAGGTACCCTGAGACATCTCCTCCAGGACACATCTGTCTCCTCACAGTTACACAGCTTGTTACTGTCAAATCTGGTCTTGAACCTAGCCCTCATTACCAGTCCAGTACTCTTTTCATCAAATCACATCAGAAAAATGTCTGGCTTGTTTTTGTCAATACAATGTATTCACGCTTCCTGGAAACTGCACAGGCCGGCAGCTATATTACTTTTCTAATAGCTAATGCAGCTTTTCATGAAAGCATATTCCTCTCTCTAAAAGTAAATTAAATGGCATAATCTTCCCATAAACTAGATTTAGTAACATATTCTCTATGATAAACAACATTCAAATCAGAATCACCTACTCTGAATGTGAAATTGAAGTTTACTTTTGATGTGTTATCTGTTGATGACAACTGACTATAAATGTAGGGCCATTTAAGTAAGCAAATAAACCACTCAGTTAGGAGGTGACATAATACACAGCAATTTTTATAAATCTCTTTTAATCTTGCTTTTCCACTGGTTTGGAAGAATTAAAGAGGACATTGAAAATGCATTATGTAAATGGTGATATTAACAGTGCAATTTAAATGCCGTGATTTGTGAAAACACAAAGAATAAAAACATACCTTGGAACTGCAAATAAAAGTTTAAGAAGGCAGTTTTCCAACAGGGCTTCCTGAAACATAAAGAAACATCTGGAGGGTTAGTTTGGGGAAGGCAGAAGTAAAGGGAGTTTTGACCCACCCAAGGCAGCTTGGTTTGAAATGCAATATGTATTTGAATTCTGTAGATTTCATCATGAAGAAGGGGTTCCCTGGAAGAAAAGAAAGCGAGGACAGAGGAAAGAAGGAAGGAAACTTGAAAAGCCATGTCTTTGCTAATTTTAGGTAGAAAAGTATACTACTTGTCAAACCTCAGCCCAGCTCTCATCTTTATTTCATTGTAGTAGCATAAAAATTTTGAACTGATTGGGACAAACCCTACTAAATATTAAACACTTGTCAAGTGATCATGATTAAAATAATGTGTACTGATAAAGGTATGCTTAGACATAGATTAATGAAATAGAATATAAATCTGTAAATCAAGTCAAATTAAAATAGGAGCTTGATGAGGTTGAGATAATTGACTAAATTGTGGGAGTAGGGAATACAGCCAGATCTTTATTAATTGTTGAATTAGTCAAGATTCTTAAAAAAAAAAAAAAAAGACCAATAGGAAATATATATTTATAAATACAGATATAGGTATGTAAGAAAGAGTGAGAACAAGAGAGAGCCTTATTCTAAGCAATTAGATTACACAGTTATGAAGGCTGATAACTGCCAGGATCTGCAGTTGGCAAGCTGGAGACTCAGGAGGACCAATAATATAGCTCAAGCCCAGAGACCAGCAACTCAAGATCCAGAAGAGCCAATGTTTTAGTTGGAGTCCAAAGGCAGGAAAAACCTAATGTCCCAGCTCAAAGAGGTCAAGCAGAAAGAATTCTGTTGTATTGGAGGGGTGGTCAGTAGTTCTGTTTTATTCAGGCCTTCAATTGATTGGAACAGGCCCACCTACATTAGGGAGAGCAATCTACTTTGCATTCTATCAAGCTAAATGATAAACTCAACCAAAAACATTCTCACAGAAACACCCAGAATTGAAGAAATATCTGGGCAACTTGCAGCCTAAGTTAAGTTGACACAAAATTAATCATCAAAATAGTCAAAATTAGCTTCAAGTTCATTAAAGATTGAAGGGGAAAAGAAGACACAAAAGAACTAACATGGATAAATATTTCTCTCTTTCTTGGTATGGGCAAGGCTATTTTAAGTTTACAGATAAGGCCAAAATCCTGTAAGGAAAATATCAGGAAATTTAGTTACAAAGATTTTCAACTATAGAAACATTTTCACCTTTTAATTGCATTATTGGTATTCAATTTTTTAGAGATGGATTCTGGAGAAGTAATTTAAATTTAGCTTCTAGAAATTATTTTCTCAACTTTTCTATCAAGCTTTAGCCAACCAATTCCAATCCCTGTTCCTGTTATTCTGAAAAGATTGGATTGGGGCAGACGTATCTAAGGTGTCCAATGAATCATTTCTGCTATCAACACCTTGTTATGGTTTAGTCACTAAGTCATGCCTGCCTCTTTGTGATCCCATGAACTGCAGCCTTTCAGGTTCCTCTGTCCGTGGGATCTCCCAGGCAAAACTACTAGAGTGAGTTGCCATTTCCTTCTCCAAGGGATCTCCCCAACCCAGAGATCAAACCCCATCTTCTGCATTGGCAGGTGGATTCTTTACCAATGAGCCACCAAGGAAAGCCCAGAATTTTCTCACACCTAAGCTTATTTGTGATTCTGGGGGTTTCATTTTCATTGTCTCTGCAATATATGCTGTATAATTGTTTCCTATTTAGCAAGGCCTTCCTAAAATCTACCAGTTCTTTCCAGGAAGTGAATCTATAAACAAAGTGCCACCTGACATGCAAATTGAGTCTTAAAGTTGTAGTCATGCTTAAAAACAAACCTCCCTTGACCACTTGCTACTAATGCTGGAATGTAATTTGTATGATATCTCAAATAGGGTGATCATTTTTGCAAGTGGATTACTGGGACTTGGGACTTGATCCATAGAAACTTTCTTTAACTGAACATTTATATGAAGTGATATCATTTGCAATGTACTTTAATAGTCATTTTAGTAACCATATAAATTCAATTACAATGGCACCCCCACTCCAGTACAATTGCCTGGAAAATCCCATGGATGGAAGAGCCTGGAAGGATGCAGTCCATGGGGTCGCTAGGGTCGGACACGACTGAGCGACTTCACTTTCACTTTTCATTTTCATGCATTGGAAAAGGAAATGGCAACCCACTCCAGTGTTCTTGCCTGGAGAATCCCAGGGACGGGGGAGCCTGGTGGGCTGCTGTCTATGGGGTCGCACAGAGTCAGACATGACTGAAGTGACTTAGCAGCAAATTCAATTACCATGAAGATTTAAAACAATGAAACATAAATTTGAGTGACATTAATCTAGGCTGAAGAAGCGCAAGCTGGAATCAAGATTGCTGGGAGAAATATCAATAACCTCAGATATGCAGATGACACCACCCTTATGGCAGAAAGTGAAGAAGAACTAAAGAGCCTCTTGATGAAAGTGAAAGAGGAGAGTGAAAAAGTTGGCTTAAAGCTCAACATTCAGAAAACGAAGATCATGGCATCTGGTCCCATCATTTCATGGGATATAGATGGGGAAACAGTGGAAACAGTGTCAGACTTTAGATTTTGGGGCTCCAAAATCACTGCAAATGGTGATTGCAGCCATGAAATTAAAAGACGCTTACTCCTTGGAAGGAAAGTTATGACCAACCTAGATAGCATATTCAAAAGCAGAGACATTACTTTGCCAACAAAGGTCCATTTAGTCAAGGCTATGGTTTTTCCAGTAGTCATGTATGGGTGTGAGAGTTGGACTGTGAAGAAAGCTGAGCACCGAAGAATTGATGCTTTTGAACTGTGTTGTTGGAGAAGACTCTTGAGAGTCCCTTGGACTGCAAGGAGATCCAACCAGTCCATTCTGAAGGAGATCAGCCCTGGGTGTTTTTTGGAAGGAATGATGCTGAAGCTGAAACTCCAGTACTTTGGCCACCTCATGCGAAGAGTTGACTCATTAGAAAAGACTCTGATGCTGGGAGGGATTGGGGGCAGGAGGAGAAGGGGATGATAGAGGATGAGATGGCTAGATGGCATCACTGACTCGATGGACGTGAGTTTGAGTGAACTCCAGGTGTTGGTGATGGACAGGGAGGCATGGTGTGCTGCAATTCATGGGGTCGCAAAGAGTCGGACACGACTAAGCAACTGAACTGAACTGAACTGAATCTTCATTTTAAATGCTATTCCATCATGAAAAAATAAAATAATGTATCGGTTTCTTCTTTTTAAAATTTTTAATCTGGATATTTTATTAAATATTCTTACACATTGGACAGCTGTGCAGATTTTGACATGCGTCACATTTATATGATATGCATTGCTCATTAGCCAAGACTTATGCAGAGTTCTGCCCTCATAACTGATCGTAGCAACCTTCTTCATAGAATAAACTGTGAAAAGTGGTGGTTTTGATTCAAATCTCTCAATGGTACTCGTTTGCAGAAGTGAAGAACTGTTTGGTGGTGTGCTGGACTTGAGCACTGTTTGGAGGTGTGCTTTACCTGGCTTGAGGAAACTAAAAGTGCACATTTCTTCCCAGCTTCATAACAACCTGTTGGTAGCATGAAATAGGTCAGGTAAGAAATATCTACTCCATGGAAATTGGAAACCACTACAAATCAAGACCACTACAATCATAAAAACATTAAAAAAGGAAATTTGGGGAAAACCATTTAAAGTGTACAGATTTTTTTCTATTATTTGTCCAAAGTCAATGCCTCAGAAAAGAAAGAGCTTTTAGTATTCAAAGATGCCAAGTCAAAGCTATAAAGTTTAGTAATCCCTATAAAGTTGTCTGGATGGTGCTTCAGATGACTTTAAACAGAAAGCCTAGCTATGTTATGACAGTGTTGATGTCCTCCTATCCTAGCTAACTCTTCCCTTTCCAACTCCTAAAAAAAAAATGCAATAGAAATTCATTACACATTTTCAATAGATAATATTCAAATGAAATTCAAAATAAGATGAAAATCAGCACCTGTTATTTTGAGTCAAAAATCACAGGTACTTTTTTTGGAGTAGCACCTCATAATTACTTGTTGAATTTTTCCTCTCTCTCAAGGATTCTGAAAAATATGATAAATAAAATGATTTGCTTGACTCATTTTGTTAAAATACTGATATTATTAATGAAAAAATAAACTTTTCAATGTTTCTGTTATATAAAATTTAATATGCAATAATCTTTTAAAATAATCCATACTGTGAACCCCAAAGGATTGCTTCTCTGGGTCCCAAAGCATAGGGAGAACAAAAGTAATTCCAACATATTTAGCCATTGCTTTCTGACACTTTCAAATTACATTATTTTATTTGCATTTTGCATATTTATCAGTGGCTCATATAGCTTATTTATTTCATTAATTTTTTAAAAATTTAGAATTATTTTACAGGAAGTTGCAAAGTTAGTACAAGGGCTTCTATATAAACTCCATCCATTGTCCTCTATTGGTATTACCCTATTCCACCATGATCCATTTGTTACAAGTTACAAGAAACCAACATTAGTATGTTACTACTAACTGGATTCAACACTTTATTCTAATTTCACCAGTTTTCTCCTTCATAACTTTTTTCTGTCCCAGAATCTCCCAGGTATGTCACAGTACCATATTACATTTAGCTATTATGTCTTCCTAGAATCTTCTGGCCCATGCATGACAGTTTCTCAGAATTTCTTTGTCATTGATGACCTGAAAATTTTGAGGAGCACTGGTCAAAGCTTTTGCAGATGTACCTCAATGTCTTTTTCATGTTTGTACTAGAATCATGGAGTTTGGGGAGGAAGATCATAGAAGTAAAGTATAATTCTCACCATATCACATCAAGGGGACATGCTATCAACATGACTCATCTTTGATGTTTAAACGATCATCAATAACCTTGTTGAGGTCATGTTTACCAAGTCTATGTACTATAAAGTTGCCACACTCCCCAAGACTTTCCATACTCTACTTTGGGAAGCAAGTTACTAAGTGTAGCCCACACTCAACTGCGCTGGAGTCGGGGAGCTCCACTCTTGGAATGGAGAGCACCTGCATAAATTATCTGGAACCTTGTAAGGAAGAGTAAATTCTTCTCTTCCATTTATTTTTTTTTTCTTTTAAATTTTATTTTATTTTTAAACTTTACATAATTGTATTAGTTTTGCCAAATATCAAAATGAATCCGCCACAGGCATACATGTGTTCCCCATCCTGAACCCTCCTCCCTCCTCCCTCCCCATACCCTCCCCCTGGGTCGTCCCAGTGCACCAGCCCCAAGCATCCAGTATCGCGCATCGAACCTGGACTGGCAACTCGTTTCTTACATGATATTCTACATGTATGTACTTATTCAATAATTTATTTATATCCATATGGGTTCATGAATATTTATTGTATGCCTTAAATTATAGTCCAAAATACTTTATTTCTAAGATTATTTACAGCTTTGGCCATTGAGAGCACTCAATTTTACTTTTGCAAAAGTGTATTCTTGTACATAAATACCTCTGCAGACTGAAGAAGTTGCAAAATTTCACTTTTAGAAGTGAAATGAAACTTTTCTGTTTATAAGAGCTGAAACTTTATGGAATCAGTCTGACCAACTGATAAAACAAGATTGACTTTCTAAAAATTTTGTGTATCCATATTTAATAAAGAGGAACAAAAAAATTCCTTGAATGTTTTACTATTGATAATTATTCCAACTAGAAAAATGAATGCCTCTTTACTCAAAGTCACCAATTTTAAAATTAATGTCATTCAATAAAACCTTCATAGAAATATTCTTAAGAATATTTCCCAAAATATCCTGGTAGTGTGGCCTGGCCAAATAGACACATAAAATTAACTATATGATAAGTAAGAGGAAGTGTTTTTCATGAAATGTTTTCTCTCCTAGGACATGCATGGGGAGATTATGTTTTATCCTAATACTACAAGCTTCAGTGTCTAGACTTGTACCTTGTACCATATGAACACTCAATGACTATTTCTTAAACCAGATTACTTTTATCAACTGAAATAATAAAGGCTGTTATTTTTGAGTGACTCTTACCAGTGACATTTTATGTACTTTTTTCACATCCTTGCAAAGTCTTTGCAAAGCAGAGCTACCACTTTGTAAATCAGCAACTGCTACTCAAAGAAATTAGTTAACTGGCTTATGGTTATACAACTGGTAACAATAAAAATTCAAACTCAAGACTGTATGCCCTCACACACACTTTCTTTCCTCTGTATCAGGGATAGCAGCCAGGTTTGCATCCTTGCTCCTACTACCCTAGCCAATTTTGTTGAGAATTGGGAGTTTTTACATGGGTTCAGGAAAGAAGGGAGCCTTCCCATCAGAGCAAGATAAGATAAGCACATTTGATATTTTGGCTCAACATTATATTGAGTTACAAAAATTACATGCAAAATGGAATGAGCAATTTACCAAAGTTGTTGTTCTATATGATAAGGAGAGAATTTGAAATTCACCAATTTTCAGCACTGAATGTAAAATTGCACTGTTTATTATTTTCAGGATCTCATTAGCACTTCGTGTTATAGTTTAGTTGAGTGTGGGCAGACAAGATTGAGAAAAACAACCTTGTCTGCAAAACACAAGGAAGATAAAATAATCTTTTTGTGTTCTTTTTCTAAAGCTGTCACAGTGTCTTTTGCGCTGTCTCTTCTTTATACATAACAACTTAACTCTAATTCTCTCTTTGGACTCTATGCTTCAAAACCAACTAATAAAAAGATTATTTTAGTAGTTCAGCAGAAAAAAAAATACCTATACATGAGATCTAAGACATACACACCTTATCTCAAGTTCAATTTCACAAAAGTTACTAGAGTTTCTTTCAAGTCCTATGATATCCCCTCTCCCCTTTGTTAGGCTATAAGAATTGCTATTTATTTCATCCTGCACAGCTTTTCCTAAGAAATGGTTTATAAACATGAGAGAACCATTGCAGTTTCCCAGGATAGTTTACCTGTAGTCACACTTTCATATCTTTTTCTTGCACATTTCTATGTTGTGCTATAAAAAAGTTTGTAGTTTTCTCTTAAACCAAATGTGAGACTGACTTTAGATATGCTTGTGGCAGCACTGTCCACAGTGATTTTGGAGCCCAAGAAAATAAAATCTATCA
The DNA here is from genome assembly GCF_000754665.1 of Bison bison bison. NCBI lineage: Eukaryota > Metazoa > Chordata > Mammalia > Artiodactyla > Bovidae > Bison > Bison bison. Next base: position 1,015,919 of record NW_011494679.1, on the reverse strand, counting down.
CTGCTCCCACTTTTTCCCCTTCTATTAATATTCAGCATGAAGTGATAAGACTGCATGCCATGATCTTATTTTTTTGAATGCTGAGATTCAAGCCAGTCTTTCCACTCTCCTCTTTCACTCTCATCAAGAGGCTGCTTAGTTCCTCTTCACTTTCTGCCATTTGAGTAGTATCATCTGCATCTCTGAGATTGTTGTTATTTCTCCCAGCAGTCTTAATTCAAGCTTGTGACTCATTCAGCCTAGCATTTCACATAATGTACACTGCATAGAAGCTAAATAAGCAGGGTGACAATATACATCTTTGTCATACCACCTTCCTAATTTTGAGCCAATACCTTGTTTCACGTCCAGTTCTAACTTCTGCTTCTTGACCTGCATACAGGTTTCTCAGGAGACAAATAAGATGGTCAGATACTCCCATCTCTTCAAGAGTTATCCACAATCTGTTATGATCCATACAATCAAAGACGTGAGTGTGGTCAATGAAGCAGAAATAGATGTTTTTCTGGAATTGTTTTGCTTTCTCCATGATCCAAAGAATGTTGGCAGTTTGGCCTCTGGTTCCTCTGCCTTTTCGAAACCCAGCTTGTACATCTGGAAGTTCTCAGTTCACATACTGCTGAAGCCTAACTTAAAGGATTTTTGAGCACAATCTTGTTTGCATGTGAAATGACCTAAACTGTACAGTAGTTTGAACATCCTTTGGCATTGTCCTTTGAGATTGGAGTAAAAACTGACCTTCTCCAGTTACGCAGCATTGTTGAGTTTTCCAAATATTGACATATTGAGTGCAGCACTTCAACAGCACTTCATCTTTTAGAATTTTAAATGGCTCAGCTGGAATTCCATCACTTCCACTAATATAGTTCATAGTAATGCTTCCTAAGGCCCCTTGACTTCACACTTCAGGATGTCAAGTTCTAGGTGAGTGACATCACCATTATGGTTATCTGGGGTCATTAAGAACTGTCTTCTATAGTCTTCTATATATTCTTGCCACCTTTTCTTAATCTCTTCTGTTTGTTCATTCCTTACTGTTTCTTTCCTTCATTGTGCCCATTCTTGCATGAAGTGTTCTCTTGATAGCTCTAATTTTCTTGAAGAAATCTCTAGTCTTTTTCATTCTATTGTTTTCCCTTATTTCTTTACATTGATTATTTTAAAAAGCTTTCTTATTTCTCCTTGCTATTATCTGGAACTCTGCATTCAGTTGGGTATATCTTTCTGTTTCTTTCTTGCTTCATTAAGAAGTGAGCCTTAATGTAAATCAAATATATTAATTTTATTTTTGAACTTACACTATATTATTCACCAAACTTCTTTTTCTCTGGGACATATAAAGATATTATTTTAATTTTATTAATACCGTACATTTATTGAGCTTCTACTATATCATGTATTATTTGATCCTCATAATGACTGTATGAACTGGGTACTATTATTAATTCCAAGGAGACCTACAGTTAAGAGATTAAACAATTTGCCCAAGGTCACACAGAAAATTACCGACTCAAATTTAAGTCTAGCTCTGTTTCATCCTGGTAGCTCAGCTGATAAAGACTCTGCCTGTAATGCAGGAGACCTGGGTTCAACCCCTGGGTTGGGAGGATCCCCTGGAGAAGGGAAAGGCTACCCACTCCAGTATTCTGGCCTGGAGAACTGCATGGACAGTACAGCCCATAGGGTCTCAAAGAGTCTGACACGACTGAGCGATTTTCATTTTCTGTCTCATTCTAAACATAGTACTTTTAATCACTACACTATGTTAGTAAAAGTACCAATGAATGAATAAATAAGCAAATAGGTATGTTGACTGGAAAGAAATACACAACATAAAAGTTGAGAATTAATGTTTTATTGGGTGGACACATTCAGAACTTAAGCCTGGAAGACGGTGCTCTCAGATAGCTCTGAGGACCTGTTTGGAAGAAGTAAGAGAAGAGCCAGGAATTTTTGGATAAAAAAAAAAAAAAAGGAGCTGCAGATAGAACATCAAAAGATTGCTGTTAACTAAAGAAAAACCAGATATCTCAAGGTAAGGAACTTAGTGCTTTTCTGTGTATGGGAAAATGCAAGAGACTGGGCTCACTGGAACCATTCCTCTGACATGTACCTTGATTATCTAGGGTCAGTACCCTGTCTCCTTCGTCCAGAGTCCCCCAAGGGTGCACTGTAAGAAGCTGATGACAAAGGGCCACTGCAATGGCTGCTGGCTCGATGGCTGCAGCACCTTCTGTTTACTGATGTGGCACGTGACATTCTTCACCCACAGACATGTGAATAAATGAATGATGATTCTGCCACAACTGATCCTTTCTTTTTTGATTGGCATTCTTCTTATGAAAGTGTAACTATATAAATCATGTTTATTTTCTTGTTGCCAAGATAACTGCCTAAGGTTGTTTAATCAGCAGGATTGTGATGAAGCAGGCATGATAATATGATCAGCACAACCCAAGAAAATTGACTCCAGTTGAACCAGCACAGCTGGACAAAGGCTACTGGTTTCCCAAAGGCCTAAAGATTTGAGGTATGAGGCCTTTCTTATTTTTTGTGCAGAAACAAATTATAAATACTCCTGTGACAAGAGTATAATTATCTCAACTCTCTAGACATTCTGTTATATGTCTCCTCTCCTTCAATTCAAATGCCCTTTGTACACTAATTTTAAATTTCTATGATCCATGACTAGAACAAGTCCTGTAAACTACAGAGGGAAAAATCTGTAGTCTTCTAAGGTTCACCTTGTGAGAGAGACCAACATGTTCTTGGGTAAATAAGCCAAACAGAGCTTAGAATTCACATTTTTCATATATCCTATTTATGAAAAGAAAGGATCAGGTTTCTTTATACCAGTGGGTCTGAAACAATTGGGATTGTGTGTGTCTTTATGAATTTATAAGAAAATAACTCTCTTGAACAAATGAACATTAAATTCTGAATTCTTTTATTTCTTTATTAAACATATTAAAATGTTTTCCCTGTGAATGTTAACTTCTACCTCCTGCCTCCGTGTATCCCTGCAGTGAGAGGGAAAAAGTAAGGGATTCAGAGAGGGTGGGGTGAATGCTGTCCCTGGGGTGACAGAGTTGGACACAACTAAGCAAACACACAAACTCACCCTAGAATGCATGACTTGTTAGTGAGGAACTGGAGTCTAGAACTGAGGTCTCCTGTCTCCCAGTTCAGTATATTTTTTCACTGCATCAAACATTTGATCAGATTTCCATGGGACCAGAAGGCTTCAGCTCTCCAGTCTTCAATCATAAACAATTTCAATGAGGTATATATATCTGAAAGATTGTAATCAGCTATTATGAAATAGACTCCTGATTGATCAAATTCTTTTCATCTTCTTCTCCTGAACATGGGATTAATGAGACAAACATCTTTGACTCATGAATTCACTGCAGTGAAAAATCCAAAAAGGCCTTCTATCTGAGGAGGGGTAATTAGTGCCAGTCAGCTCTCCAGGGGGCCTGATACACAGGGTTCATGCTGAACTGTGTCCCTAACTTTGATAAAGTCAGAAAAAGGGAAACAAATTTCATAACTTGGGGATTATCTCCTTCAGAACTGTGCAGTAATGGGTTCCTTCTGCCTGGGTTAATTCCACTAGACCTTGAGAGTTCGTTTGAACCCCATTTCTTCAAGAAAGGTCTTCCCCCCAGATGAGGTTAGCCCTGGTCCCCACTCTTAATTCTCCCAAAGCCTCCTTAAAAAAAAGTGGTGCTTATCTAAACCATTGTTTCCTGGGAATTTATTTTTCTAGTGTGAGGTGGGGGAGAGTCATATTACCACATCATACTTTCAGGTCCTTTTCTTTGATGCTTCATCAAAGAATTACTATGATTCTCTAATTAGTGAGTGGAAAAGCCTTAACTTTTTATTTTATTATTCTTTGTCTAACTCAATAAAATGAACATAAGAACACTAAGATTCATCCTTTGTTTCTAACATAATATATGTTTGTTTTGATGCAGGAAACCTGGGTTCAATCCCTGGGTTGGGAAGATCGCCTGGAGAAGAGCATGGCAACCCATGTCAATATTCTTGCCCGGAGAATCCCATGGACAGAGGGGCCTGGAAAGCTACAGTACATGGGGCTGCAAAGAGACAGACACAACTGAGCAACTAATAATACTATACAGTATTCAGTCGTGTCCGACTCTGTGCGACCCCATAGACGGCAGCCCACGAGGTTCCCCATCCCTGGGATTCTCCAGGCAAGAACACTGGAGTGGGTTGCCATTTCCTTCTCCAATGCATGAAAGTGAAAAGTCAAAGTAAAGTCACTGAGTCTTGTCTGACTCTTAGCGACGCCATGGACTGCAGCCCACCAGGTTCCTCCGTCCATGGGATTTTCCAGACAAGAGTGCTGGAGTGGGGTGCCATTGCCTTCTCCAACAATACAATATAGTATCTCTAAAAGTTACCGGACTCACAACTTTGCCTGAGAATCAGGCAAAGGGACTAAGCATCCCCAGGGAATTTGACTTTGGAGGCCAGTGGGGTTTGATGACAGAACTTACACAGGACTGGGGAAACAGACTCTTGGAGGGCACAAACAAAACCTTGTGCACACCAGGACCCAGGAGAAAGGAGCAGTGACCCCAGAAGAGACTGACCCAGACTTGTCTGTGAGTGTCCAGGAGTCTCCAGTGGAGGTCAGCAGTGGACTTCTGTGGGGTCTCTGGCACTGATGAGGCAGTGCCTGCATGGGACTTTTTGAAGGAGGTGGCAATTATCTTCATTACCCCTCCATAGTTTGGTCTCAGGTCAAAAAACAGGGAGGGAAAACAGGGCCACCTATCAACAGAAAATTGGATTAAAATTTTGCTGAGCATGGCCCCATCCATCAGAACAAGACCCTTGAATGTTCAGTCCATGAATCAAGGTAAACAGGAGATGGCAAGAGTGAACATGGACATTTAGGAATCAGGGAGATAAAATGGACTGGAATGGGCAAATTTAATTCAGATGACCATTATATCTACTAGTGTGGGCAAGAATCCCTTAAAAGAAATGGAGCAGCCAGCATAGTCAACAAGAGAGTTCAAAATGCAGTACTTGGGTGCAATCTCAAAAATGACAGAATGATCTCTGTTTCCAAGGCAAACCATTCAATATCACAGTAATCCAAGTCTATGCCCCAAACAGTAATGCTGAAAAAGCTGATGCTGAGTGGTTCTATGAAGACCTACTGACTTGATGGACATGAGTCTCAGTGAACTCCGGGAGTTGGTGATGGACAGGGAGGCCTGGCGTGCTGCAATTCATGGGGTCACAAAGAGTCGGACATGACTGAGCGACTTCACCTTCACCTTCATGATAAAATCATAACATTGTTCAGGAGGCAGTGACCAAAATCATCACCAAGGAAAAGAAACGCCCAAAGGCAAATAGTTGTCTCAGGAGGCCTTACAAATACCTGAGAAAAGAACAGAAGCAAAAGGCAAAGGAGAAAGGGGAAGATATAGCCATCTGAGTGTTGAGTTCCAAAGAACGGCAAGGAGAGTTAAGGAAGCCTTCTAAGTGAACAATTCGATGAAATAGAGGAAAACATTAGAATGGGAAAGACTGGAGAGCTTTTCAGGAAAATTAAAGATACCACAGGCCATTTCATGCAAAGATGGACATAATAAAGGTCAGGAACAGTAAAGACCTAACAGAAGCAGAAAAGATTAAGAAGAGGTAGCAAGAATACACAGAAAAACTATACAAAAAAGGTCTTAAAGATCCAGGTAACCACAATGGTGTGGTCATTCACCTATAGACAGACAGCCTGGAGTGTGAAGTCAAGGGGGTGTTAAGAAGCATTACTACAGTGGTGGAATTCCAACTGAGCTATTTCAAATCCTAAAAAATGATGCTGTGAAAGTGCTGCACTCAGTATGCCAGCAAATTTGGAAATTTTAGCAGTGGCCACAAGACTGGGAAAAGACATTTTTCATTCCAGTCCCAAAGAAGGGCAAGGCCAAAGAATGTTCAATCTATCATACAATTTGGCTCATTTTACATGCTAGCAAGGTGATGCTCAAAATCCTTCAAGCTAGACTTCAAAACTATGCGAACTGAGAACATCCAGATGTCCAAGGAAGAGGATTTAGAAAAAGAAGAGGAAAGAGATCAAACTGCAAACTCCATTGGATCACAGAAAAAGCTACTATGAGAGTTCCAGAAAAACGTCTACTTCTACAACAGAAGTAGATGTTGCAGAAGAACTGGACATGGAACAACAGACTGGTTCCAAATAGGAAAAGGAGTATGCCAAGGCTGTATATTGTCACCCTGCTTATTTAACTTATATGCAGAGTACATCATGAGAAACACTGGGCTGGAAGAAGCACAAGCTGGAATCAAGATTGCAGGGAGAAATATCAATAACCTCAGATATGCAGATGACACCACCCTTATGGCAGAAAGTGAAGAAGAACTAAAGAGCCTCTGGATGAAAGTGAAAATGGAGAGTGAAAAAGTTGGCTTAACGGTCAACATTCAGAAAACTAAGATCATGGCATCCGGTCCCGTCACTTTATGGCAAATAGATAGGGGAAAAGTGGAAATGGTGACAGATTTTATTTTATTGGGCTCCTAAATCAATGCAGATGATGACTGTAGCCATGAAATTAAAAGACACTTGCTCCCTGAAAGTAAAGTTATGACAAACCTAGACAGCGTGTTAAACAGTAGAGACAAAACTTTGTTAACCAAGGTCCATATAGTCAAAACTATGGTCTTTCTAGTAGTCTAGTATTGATGTGAGAACTGGACCCTAGAGAAGGTTGAGAATCAAAGAATTGATGCTTTTTTTGTTTGTTTGTTTAACTTTTATTTTATTTATTTACTTATTTATTTATTTTTTATTGAAATGAATCAACCACAGGTATACATGTGTTCCCCATCCTGAACCCTCCTCCCTCCTCCCTCCCCATACCATCCCCCTGGGTCGTCCCAGTGCACCAGCCCCAAGCATCCAGTATCGTGCATCGAACCTGGACTGGCAACTCGTTTCATACATGATGCTGGAGAAGACTCTTGAGAGTCCCTCGGACAGCAAGGAGTTCAAAGCAGTCAATCCTAAAGGAAATCAACCCTGAATATTCAGTGGAAGGACTGATGGTAAAGCTGAAGCTCCAATAATTTAGGCACCTGATGTGAAGAGCAGACTCATTGGAAAAGACCCTGATGCTGGTAAAGACTGAAGGCAGGAGAAGAAGGGGGTGGCAGAAGATGAAATGTTTGGATGGCCTCACTGATTCAATGAATACGAGTTGGAGCAAACTCCAGGAGATAGTGAAGGACAAGGAAGCCTGGCGTGCTGCAGTTCACGCATTGCAAAGAGTCAAAAGCAACTTTGAAACTGAACATCAATAATGATAAAATCTCATGAAGAACTGGTAGAATTCCTAACAAATAATTTTAATTGTCCCAATTTATTAAAATATTATATCACTGTATTAGTTTCTTGGGATTCGTGTACCGATTAACATAAACTGTGCAGCTTAAAACAACAGAAGCTTCTTCTTTCATAGTTCAAGAGGCTAAGCTAAAGTCCAAAATTAATCTGCGGGCAGTGTTGGTTTCCTCTAGAAGCCCTGAGGGAGAAATTGGTCCCATGTCCCAGTCCTAGCTTCTCTTGGCTCTCATTAATCCTTGGTATTCCGTGGCTTGTAGATACTTCACTGCAATCTCTATACCTCTGTCTTCATATGGCTTCTTCTGTCTCTCTGTGTTATCTCCTCATTCTCTTATAAAGACAGCAGTCACTGAATTTAGAGCTCATTTAGGATCCTAAGCTGATATGCCCTCCTTTTGACTAAACACATCTACAAAGACTACTTCCAAATAAGGTCATTTTCTGAGGTTCCAGGTGGACACGAATTTTGGGGGAACACTGTAGGACTCACTTAAAAGCACTTGGAACTTTCACCTAAAGATAAAGCTCACATGTAACTTAATGAAACTAATTTACATTTCATAATATCAGAACACACTATTGGCCTAGGATTGCTTCCCTCTGTCTTGCAGTGTTAGGCATGGTTCACTATCATCTTTAATTTAGGATGAGCTCATTATGTATGTCTAAGACCTCCTTTAAGAGTTCTGTAGCTTAGGGCTCTTCGCTCCTTTCTTCTCACTGTCAGAATTCAATTTTCTGGACAATCTGACAGCTCCAAATTCTTAAAATGATCCATCAAAATGCAGCAAGCCACAGAAATTGTGTTGAGATTTCATGGTGTAGCAAAGCCAGCTAGGCAAATTTACACTTTCTAAAAAGCTTCAGCTACCAAGGAAATCCTGTGATCTGGCTCCAACCTAACTCTCCATCCATACTTTTGCAGAAATTACTTCCCCACCCATTCTCCTGCCCTTACATTCTTGTCTTTGGCAATATAGAGTTGCTTTTATCTACCTCATTATCCACTGTCCCTTCAAAAACTAATCAATGATTTTCTCCTTCAGAAAGGCTTCTCGAATCCACCTGCTCAGATCATTCTTTCACTAATACGCTACCTAAGTGTACCAGCTATGGTATTGTGATATTGCATATTCTCTCTGCATTTAATGTATTCGTTCAACGTAAATGTTTCTCTTTACCAGAATGTAACTCTTTTGTGTCTTCATCCCAGAGCAGAATCTGATACATGGTCAACACTCAGTAGCTGCTAAATGAATTCATCAAGAATCTGATTGTCTACTTATGTATGTACAGTTTAGAGGGAATAAGAGGATAAATAAGTCCTGATTCTGATTTTCTAGATATTTGTATTCTCTATTTGCTGACATCCACCTGGTAGCATAAACTTTCAAACTCAAGATTTGCCACTTGCTTGCTCAAAACAACTCTGATCCTTGGAGATGTGATTTATGAAACTGTTATCACTTCAAACTTGCAAGTAAAACCTTTTAAGCCATCACCTGCAATTACTTCTACACACACACACACAAAAATGCTCACCTCTCTCTGCCAAAATCAGTTATTTTATTAGTATGTTAACCCCTGGGTTCTCTACGGCCAGACTCACACATTCATCTTGTGTTTAGTGGTCATCAGTTCAGTTGCTTCCATTCCATTTGGATTTAACATCAGAAACCTTCTGAAACCAGCACTCTTTTCTAGATTCAGGTATATCATTCAAGTAATTTATTAGAAAAAATATTGGGCCACCTTAAGGAGCTGTAACTCTCATCTTCTTCATAAATGAAGAAAAATCTTATTCGACCTTCCCAATCATTCATTTTGATAAGCCTTATTTGTCCATTCCTCCTACTCCATATTTCTGCCCATACTTCTTGATCAATATCCCATCATATTTTGCAAGAAAATGCCAGTTGCTCAAGTAGATGGGAATCTATATCAAACAGCATCTCATGCTACCGTCAAATACGTGTTTTCACAAAAATCTGGTAATCAATTACTCCTCATTTTCCAAAGCAAGAAAGACTTTTCCTGTTGGTAGAATGCAGTCTTAGCCCCTGCACTTCCAAATGCTACAATTTAAATTAAAAATTTTATGGTACTGGATGCTTGGGGCTGGTGCACTGGGACGACCCAGAGGGAAGGTAGGGGAGGGAGGAGGGAGGCGGGTTCAGGATGGGGAACGTGGGTATACCTGTGGTGGATTCATTTCGATATTTGGCAAAACTAATACAATATTGTAAAGTTTAAAAATAAAATAAAATTTAAAAAAATAAAATAAAAAAATAAAAATAAATAAAAATTTTACTACATTATCTCCCCTTTAAATTAACTGCAGAATAAAACTCTAAAATTGTTTTTTTTTTCTATTTTAGGGATACTGAGATGGGACATTCCATGAAAAAATAGAGATAAATGGTAAATTTCCTTAAAAAATGAAGATATAAATCAGTGTCTTGTTCAGCATAAAGGCACATTTACAGTTGTCCTTCTTGAAGAGCAATCTATGAAGTTTTGTGAACAATCTAGGTTGAGGTTGTAAATTCAGTTCCACTCCCATAATATTTTAAATGATTTATTTATACTAGTTTCTCTTTTCCTGGAGAAATTGAGGGAAACTTTCATCAGATATGGTGCTTTAATTATTTCTAATCCAAATTTTCTACTTATTCAATGGAGTATAAGAGTATGATGATGTATGGGTGGTGGAGGTCGTTGGGTGTGTGCATGTGTGTGTGCATGTGTGTGTGTGTGTGTGTGTCTAAGGAAAGTTCTTTATATGAAATGTATTTTATTATATGGCCCTGGTATGTATCATTAACTTCTTTCTTCTTTACTAAGTAAGTGAACACTAAATCTCTCCTGAATCTGATGTTCTAAAATATTCTTAAGAAGCTGAATGGAATTTTGCCATCTTCAACAATATGAATGGACCTAGAGAATATAAATGCTTACTGATATGCCAGGCAAAGAAAGATGAATACTCTGTTATCACTTATATGTAAA
>NW_011494679.1:994619-1005390 GCF_000754665.1 Bison bison bison | reverse complement strand
GATATATTATACAGCACAGGGAAATATAGCCATTATTTTGTAATAGCTTCAAATCAAGTATAATTTAATAATATCTATAAAAATATTGAATCGCTATCTTGTACACCTGAAACTTATATTGTGCTATGTGCTAAGTCACTTCAGTTGTGTCCAACTCTGTGTGACCCCAGAGATGGCAGCACACCAGGCTCCCCCGTCCCTGGGATTCTCCAGGCAAGAATACTGGAGTGGGTTGCCATTTCCTTCTCCAATGCATGAAAGTGAAAAGAGAAAGTGAAGTTGCTCAGTCGTGTCCGACTCCTAGCAACCCCATGGACTGCAGCCCACCAGGCTCCTCCATCCATGGGATTTTCCAAGCAAGAAACTTATATTGTAAATAAACTACAATTTAAAAAATTAAACTAAAGGTAAAAAACAGAACTTGAGTCCTTCATTTTGACTTCTGTCCACAAAGAGTATGGACACAAGTTTCTCAGGACAATTTCAGAAACATCTAGGAGAGTCCAGAAATATCATCCATCCCCTAAAAGGGCCTCTATTTTGCTCTTCCATTTACACAAGTGCTGTTAAATATTCATTTCATGAAAAACTGGACATCTCGCCTGCTATCATAGTGCTTAGGCATCCTTCTAGTAGAGTTCCCACCACAATGAATCAAAGTATCTGGTTGAAGTGTGTTGTTCCATCAAAATGTGGACATCTAAGTTATTTCTTCTGTCTCAATGGTCCATGGGTTTCACATAGTATTGATCAGTGTTAATGCTAAGTTCCTGTTTTCTAAACTACCATAAAATTGAGGAGAGAAAAATCATGACTCTAAAATTCACCTTATGATTAAAATGGACTTTCTTCAAAAAGTGGGGAAAGACCTAAACAGACATTTCTCCAAAGAAGACATATAGATGGCTAACAAACACATGAAAAGATGTTCAACATCACTCATTATTCAGTTCAGTTCAGTTCAGTTCAGTCACTCAGTTGTGTCCAACTCTTTGCGACCCCATGAATCGCAGCATGCCAGGCCTCCCTGTCCATCACCAACTCCTGGAGTTCACTCAGACTCACGTCCATCGAGTCAGTGATGCCATCCAGCCATCTCATCCTCTGTCATCCCCTTCTCCTCCTGGCCCCAATCCCCTCCAGCATCAGAGTCTTTTCCAATGAGTCAACTCTTCACATGAGGTGGCCAAAGTACTGGAGTTTCAGCTTCAGCATCATTCCCTCCAAAGAAATCCCAGGGCTGATCTCCTTCAGAATGGACTGGTTGGATCTCCTTGCTAGAGAAATGCAAATCAAAACTACAATGAGATATCACCTCACACTGGTCAGAATGGCCAGCATCAAACAGTCTACAAATAATAAATGCTAGAGAGGGTGTGGAGAAAAGGGAAACTTCTTGCACCATTGGTGGGAATGTTAAATTGACACAGCCATGGTGGAAGATGGAATGGAGTTTCCTTAAAAAACTAGGAATAAAACCACCATATGACCCATCAATCTCACTCCTAAGCATATACCCCGAGGAAACCAAAATTGGAAAAGACACATGTATCCCATTGTTTATTGCAGCACTATTTACAATAGCTAGAACATGGAAGCAGACTAGATGTCCACTGACAGATGAATGGATAAAGATATTGTGGTACATATACACAATGGAATATTACTCAACCATAGAAAGGAACTCATTTGAGTCAGTTCTAATGAGGTGTATGAACCTAGAGAATATTATACAGAGTAAAGTAAATCAGAAAGAGCAAGATAAATATTGAATACTAATGCATATATACGGAATCTATAAAAATGGTACTGAAGAATTTATTTGCAAGGCAGCAATGGAGAAACAGACATAGAAAATGGAGAGAGGGGAGGAGAGGGTGAGATGTATGGAGATAGTAACATGGAAACTTATATTACCATATATAAAATAGATAGCCAACGGGAATTTGCTGTATGGCTCAGGAAACTCAAACAGGGGCTCTGTATCAACCTAGAGGGATGGTATGGGGAGGAAGATGGGAGAGAGGTTCAAAAGGGAGGGGAGATATGTATACCTATGGCTGATTCATGTTGAGGTTTGACAGAAAACAACAAAATTCTGTAAAGCAAGTATCCTTCAATAAAAAATAAATTAATTTAAAAATAAATAAATAAGTTTTTTAAAAATGGACTTTCTTGAGAAGCAGAGTTCAAAGTGAATTCCTAGTGTCATTGTCAACTTAATTCTTGATATCTCTTGCCAGACATTTAACTCCTAAGAATAGTAAAGCTGTAAATAAGATGCCATCTTTGTTAAAAGATCAGGATAAATCAGCACGCTTCAGTTACTGACACTTTCAGAGTTATTGTTATTTTTATACCCTACTCCTAAGTAACAGGTAAAATCTTTTAGGGAAGTTTCCTGCTAAGTGTATACTAGAGGAAAAAACTTTCTAACAAATATTCATACGAAGAGATAAAACTATGTTTCAGGAAATAACTTATAAATCTTTTGAGTAGAGACTTATAAATCTGTAAGTCTTTAGGTGTCTTATTTTGGATTCTCACATGAGCAGACCCAGAAACAGATTTTTGACAGCAAGTGATTTATTTGCGAGGTGGACTCATAGAGCACTGGTAGAGGTGTGGAACCGGAAGAAGATACGTCGATGGAACCAATCAACTGTGTGTCACCAATTGGAGCTTCAGCCTGCTGGGAATTCATAAGAGCCTGTATCGAACACACACTGACAGTCGTCCCACCAAGAGGTGACATACCTGAGGTGTCTAAATACTGACGTCCATCAGTCACTGGTTGAGAATTGGCTGAGGAGGGGATATGTCCCCACACTCCTGGCTTGACAGAGCACAAGTGAATGGATGGATCGGGCTCCAGAAATCAGAGAAAGCCCTCAGGCAGAGAGAAACAGGTGCCCACTGTTGGTTTTCAGGCCTGCATACACAGTGTTTACATGAGAAAAGAATAGATATATCAGGATCAGAGGAGGCGGGGAGGTAAAATTGGAGTGAAGAAACAATGCAAGCACAAATGACTTCTTGGAAACAGCAAATTAACACCCTTAGCAGCAAAATGACTTGTGGAATTTTATGAACAGAGATGTCTAATGTTCAATTTATGGTTGTTTATGTTGCCCAGTGGTATACCTTTATTCTACCATGGACCCATTTCCAAATTTTCTGCAAAATCTGCTTCACTCACCCTTGTGAGTGAGTCTTCTTTTAAAAACAGAAATTGATAAAAGGTCCAAATTTTACGTTTTGTTTCAGCGTGATGTGGAGTAAAACTAGGACAGTCAAAATGTTGGGATGACACAAATTCTGAAGCTCATAGCCATAGGAAGTCGTGAGGCTATGAGCACTTCAAGATTTTGCATATTTTTTGAGGAGCAAGGGTTGGGATTATTTCATTAAATGGTTGTTTATGGAAAGCTTATCTAAATCTCAAAGGTCAGGAAAGACAGCTAACTTGTGAGCTATGCACGGAATCAATCATTTATTTATCATTGTGCTGGTCTTTGTTGCCGCACACAGGCCTTCTCTAGCTGCTGTGAGCAGGGGTCTGCCCTTCATTGCGGTACATGGACTTCATTGCGGTACATGGACTTCTTTGCAGCAGCTTCTCTAATTGTGGCGCACAGGCTGCAGGCACCCAGGCTTCAGTAGTCATGGCTCGTAGGCTTAGTGGCCCCACGGCATGTGGAATCTTCCCAGACCAGGGGTCGAACCCATGTCCCCTGCATTGGCAGGTGAATTCCTATCCACATTCCTAGCCTCCAGGGAAGCCTAGAATCAATTTTTACATCTTAACAATCAGCTCCTCACCACTTGTACTCACCAACCTCAAGTATTCCCTAATGCACACATAAGAAGACCAGTGGCTGGACGATGAATCGCCTTCTACTTTCGCAGAGCAGTGGTAAGTCTAAAAGGCCAGGTGGCCTTGTGCTGAGCCAGATTTCTGCCTTGTCTCTGCAGATTCACATATGAAACTTCTCTGGTCATCAGTTGCCATCCCTTTTGAAAAAGGAGTTTGAGATACTCATTGTCTCTCAGTACTTGACTAACTCTTTAAGGTTCTGATTTTGATGTCAAGCATTTACAAACACACAGCATTTGGCTGCAGAAAATTTGAAAATTGGGTCAAATTTTATTTGTATTATTCTGATAAGAATGATCTTTGTCCTCTTATTTGCCCTTCTAACAATTTCATGAAAAACTTTCTGACGATTCAGTCAATACTGATTCCCATTGGCTATTCCCTCACTGCATCCTGTCCATCTATCAAACACTTATCACATATCGTGTTCACATGCCTCCATAGCATGAACTACTTAGTCATAGCATTAAAATTTTCTGTCTGTAATCCTAGCATTTAGCATGATTTAGCACATTTAGTTGTTGTTATTTAGTCACAAAGTTGTGTCTGAGTTTTTGTGACCCCATGGGTTGTAGCCCGCCAGGCTCCTCTGTCCATGGGATCTCCCAGGCAAGAATACTGGAGTTTGCTGTTTCCTTCTCCAGGGGATCTTCCTGACCCAGGGATTGAACCCACATCTCCTGCTTGGCATGTGGATTCTTTACCTTGAGCCATTAGGGAAGCCCATTTATCATGATACTTGAATGTAATAATTAGTTAATAAAAAATAAATACTTATTGAACAAATCAATGAGTTAATAAAAAATAAATACTTATTGAACAAATCAATGAGTAAATGAACGAGTGCCTTCTACCCTCCATAGCTTCTAACACACTTTGATGGTGATGCAAATTAATTAAGTTTGTAACAGATTATTTTGCTTAAGACCTTTCAGAATTGTTTAAAAGTATTAGAGAGAGAGAAAAAAAAGTCAGTGTAAGAACCTGCTTGGGTGGGGAAAAGTGAGTCTTTTCATCCGTAGATTGAGACTATGTAGAACTCCTTGTTTTGCGTATTCTCAAATGGCAGCACTTAAGGTTTTGCTGTTGCTGTTGTTCAGTCACTAATTCGGGTCTGATTCTTTGTGACCCCATGGACTAGAGCATATAGGCTTCCCTGTCCTTCACTATCTCCTGGAGTTGCTGAAATTCATGTCCATTGTATCGGTGATGCTATCTAATACTCTCTTCTTCTGCTGCAACCTTCTCCTTTTGCCCTCAATCTTTCCCAGCATTGGGGTCTTTTCCAATAAGTCGGCTCAGCATCAGGTGGCCAGAGTATTGAAACTTCAGCTTCAGCATCAGTCCCTCCAATGAGTATTCAGGGTTGATTTCCTTTAGGGTTGACTGGTTTGATTTCCTTGTAGTCCAAGGGACTCTCAAGAGTTTTCTCCGGCACCACAGTCCAAAAGCATCCATTCTTCGCTGCTCAGCCTTCTTTACAGTCCAACTCTCACATCCATACATGACCACTAGAAAACCCACAGCTTTGACTATATGGACCTTTGTCAGCAAAGGGATGTCTCTGTTTTTTAATGGTCCAACTCTCACATCCATAGAAGGAGAAAAAGTGGATGCAGTGGCAGATTTTATTTTCTTGGTCTCCAAAATCACTGCAGACAGTGACTGCGCCATGAAACTAAAAGACCCTTACTCCTTGAAAAGAAAGTTATGAGAAACCTAGACAGCTTTTTAAAAAGCAGAGACATCACTTTGCTGACAAAGGTCCATATAGTCAAAGCTGTGGTTTTTTCAGTAGTCATGGACAGATGTGAGAGATTTAGTTTGTACTGTCTTTTAATTTCTAAATTACATATAAGTCAGAAAAGATGCTTTATTCTGAAATTCCCTGTTTCAAGATATGTTGAGAGGAAAGCAGAGATTGGCTTTAACTCACAAGAGATTATTACTATCATTAAACATTTGCTGACAGCCTAGTTTGAGTTAGACTTTTTCTAAAGGTTGCAGAAAATACATATCAGAAATGTTGGCTCTTTCCATCAAGGGATATCATTAAAGTGGAACACTAGATCATAGAATCAATATAATTTTTTTTTTGGCATGCAACAAAACTTTTATTAACATTTTGAACAGGTTCAGCTATTACTGAAACTGGTAATTTCTAAACTTAAATTGGGGTAAATGGCTAGAGTGCAGAAGGATGTCATCATTGAACCATAGAATCAATATAGATACACTCACCTAAAGCAGCACACAATAAAATATGGACCATACATTCCACAGGGTTTCAGAGGACTGAGGGGGTCTGACCAGGGCTGAGGCATCCACAGTAAGGACAGGAGGTAGTTCGTGAACTTAGATGTTGGGTGAGTATTTCAGAAAGGTGAGTGGTAAACACATAGGAAGAAGAGATGCAGTAGGAACTTCAGCAGACTCAAACTACAGGCTAGGACTGAAGCCTGCATGCTCATTCTGGGAAACAATCCTAGCATTTGCTATTGGGCTAAATCACCAGTAAAATTCTAGTTAGTAAATTCCTCTCAGGAATAACTTTATGGTGACTTCAATTCACACACATCAGTCAACAGATATCTGGCTGATAGGGCCTCTTAAGAGTTCTATGTCCCTAAATTTATACCTAGACGTCTTCCCTCTCCCCCTTTCAGTCATCTCTAATCCTTACAACACCAACTATTAATACCATGGAGAGACAAGGAAGAGAGAGTAGGAAATATTGCATAGAAGTTATAGGGGAGAAAAAATAATTTTCTCTCCACCTTCGTGAGTTCTTGGCTGAGATCCCTGTAATAAAAGACAAGTTAACAAGAGAAAAGCAGAAGTTTATTAACATGTATATCTCATGTTTACATGGGAAATACCCATCAGAAAATGAGTAACTCCTCAAGGTGGCTTATAATTCAGGATTAAATGGTATCATAACAAAGAAGTGGAGAGGAAGTGTAAGCCTCTCAGGGGAGAATAAAGGCATTTTAGGAAAGATTAACAGGTCCTTAAGGAATAGACGGGAGGAGACAGTGAAGGGCAGAGGAGTCTGGCATGCTGCGGTCAATGATGTCACAGAGTTGGACACCTCTTACTGACTGAACAACAATGAATGATAATTTGTGACAAAGTTTGTCTGGGTGTAATCCAGTATGCTCTCTTGTGATGAGTGAATCTTTCCTGATTGAGGAAATTCATGTGGCATGGTTTTAAGACAATTGAGTTCCTTTGGAGGATCTGTCTCTAGGCAGATGGAAGACTTCAGCATCAGCTGTTTCTCAAGTGCCTATAGCACAAAAATTTAATACACAAAAGCAGCATATTTGAGGGTAGTGTATTTTGCTACCCTTCAGATCAAAGACTCTGATTTAAGACACAGATAGATTTGGATTAGAATTCCATTTCTGACACTCACTAACTACATGGCGTATCCCTACACAAGTTAATAGAGTACCTAAAATCTCAGTTTCTTCCTCTGCAAAATAAGAGTGATGATAGTGTTTTTCTCATAGAATTAGTGTGAGGATTCAGCATGTGAAATTGTTTCAAGTACTTAACACAGTGTTTGTGTTCAGTAAGCAGTTGCAATTCTTATTGTTATTAGAACTTAGTTGGCTATACAACTTGCAGTAAAGTAGAAAAATGGTTGTTAAAAGAAGATACATGTTTAAGCAAAACATTATTCCTGATATTTATTTCGGCTCTGGCTCTATTTAATTTTCTCCCCTGTCTCATCATCAAGACTTTTGAGATTCAAAATCTCTACTATCCCTTTAATATAATTCCAATTATAAGAATCCTATAAGAGTTAAGTCAGTCACCATTTCAGATATAAGAATGGCATCACTAAGACTAGAAGAATTGGAATTTTCATGGCACCAACTTGCATTGTAGCATCTATCATTATATCCCACTTCTCCCTGCCTTGGTATTTTTAATATTTCATCACTGCACCATTTTTCTTTATGTATGTGACATTTAATTTTTACAGGGTAAATACAATCCAGTAGGCATATTTCTTCCTTATAGAACTTATCTTCAATTTTATAAAGGAATATTAAAGCTAAAATGCACTCAAACATTGTCGGGACAGAAAGTTTTTTCCTTCTTCCCTTCTAGTTTCTTTGGTTGGTCTAATAATCAAATTGATATAATATAGACTAGCAGAAGAACAAATTTAATTATTATGTATGGGAGCCCCACAAAGATATGCATACTCCAAAGCAGGCAAGCAATTGAGGCTTATCTGGCACCCTGAGCTAAGGAGGAAGAAGTAGGGCTCTATAACTTTGATGGAGAGGAAGACAAGTCATAGAAAGATGAAAAGAACAAATGTTTGGTAAATACACGTTTGCCATGCTGTGCAGATAAGTCTTTCTGATATAGAAAGTCATCTCTGGTAATAGCTTTCTTCCTGGGATAGATCAGCTATACAAATTCTTTTAGGTAGTTAAGGGAGAGGTAAAAGTTTTTCCTAAGTCAGCTGAGTCCTAAATGCCTTCAGTTCAAAGAAATCCATGTGTCAAAGTGGCACATTTTGTGGTGGCATATTCTGCTCCTCAGTGTCATCTAGTCTAACTCACTCCTTTTACACAGAAAGAGTTGGGGCTCACAGAAGTTAAGCCCAGTATCACATGGATTTGCAAAACATGTTGGTTGGCTGAAGGATTAAACGCTAAAATTAAATTCATATTACCTGCCTTTGAAACCAATCTTCTTTCTGCTACTTCAACAATAGTAATAAGGTAAATGAAATTTTTGCAGCTAGTCTTTCTAGAGGGCATTTAGGCCTTTACATGTGAATATCTCTTTAACTTTAATCATAGGTGACCGATCAAGACTCATAGAAACAAACAAAACCTCATTTTGGCTTGGCTCTATTTAATTTTCTCTTCTCTCTCATTATCAAGGCTTTGTAGGTCTAGAGAATCTATTTAAAAAAAAAACAAATCCCTTTGCTTTGACCTGGGGTCTGTGGGAATATTCAGAAAGACAGTGAATTTTGAAGGTTAGGTTGCCACTATCTGCTTTATTCAAGACTCTGAGTTAAATAAGACATCTGTACTTAACACCAGGTTCTCAGGAATCTTTTAACATATTTGAGACCCACTTTGAACTGCATTCCAAAGACTTGTAAAGGTATTTGAAGCTTCCTGGCTTTTATCATAAAGCAAGGGTTTAAAAATGGACGAACTTTCTCCTTGTGCTGGAGTATCAGTTAATATATTGTGGTAAAACTCATCTAGTCACTCTAGCATGTAATTTTTCAGCATACTTCTTACCTCCTTTTCTGTCCATCCTTAGCTTTGTGTCATTCAGTACTGATTGGAAGGCTTTTCCTGATTATCTAGATCCATCACTCCCAGGACTTCATGGAATTTGTGGAATTCGAGGGATGTTATCATTAGCACTCAAATACAGAATCATTTTAATCAGCAACTGAAATTAGTTCCAGACCTTGAGCATAAGGAAGAAAGATACTTGCAGACAAATAGGCCTCCTGTGGCTGTTCAGTGAAGGGCTGGTTTAGAGTTTCTGCATTCTTCTATAATTCATGGTGCAAATTTATGGCTACTGTGTTCTGCCTGGAATGAGGAAATTCCCTGTCTGTGTTTATAAGGAGGGTTGCTTACCATGGTGATGCCTGATTAAATTTTATTGAATTAATAAGATGAACAAGTCTCAATGCCCTGAAAGCTTTAATATTCAGACACCATGTACAATCCTGCACAAGGTCAGGATAAGGACAGATGCTGTAAACCATTATGCCTGTCAGCTTGATCTTTATTCTGCATTGACCTTCAGTTTCTACTACTATCCCAAGCTCCAGACATGTGTTCCTAATGCCACCAGCAAAGACTTTATCCAATTATTTATTAATTTAAAAATATAGCTTCCTTCTCATTCCTGTCCACTTCAGACAACAATAAGGTGTCCAACATTAAACTCACTCCTCCAAATCTGCCCTGTTGCCTCCATTCTGTATCTGTATGACTAGTTACATCAGGCACCCATAGTAGTTATGTTCTCTCTCTCCTCACTCTGATCACTCAGTCTGCTACAAAACTCTCTGAGGTATAAACTCTAATATCTCTTCTGTACATCTCTCCTATCCATCCCCATGGCCATGTACAAATTGTCTCCTGAACTATAATAACTGTGTTGTAGTTGTTCTACCTTTATCTATTGTTTTGTTCAGCTCAGTTCGTTTCAGTCACTCAGTCATGTCCAACTCTTTGCGACCCCATGAATCGCAGCACAGCCCTGTCTCTCACTAACTCCCAGAGTTCACCCAAACTCATGTCCATCGAGTCAGTGATGCCATCCAGCCATCTCATCCTCTGTCGTCCCCTTCTCCTTCCCTCAATCCCTCCCAGCATCAGGGTCTTTTCCAATATGTCAACTCTCCACATGAGGTGGCCAAAGTATTGGAGTTTCAGCCTCAGCATCAGTCCTTCCAATGAACACCCAGGACTGGTCTCCTTTAGCATGAACTGGTTGGACATCCTTACAGTCCAAGGAACTCTCAAGAGTCTTCTCCAACACCACAGTTCAAAAGCACCAATTCTTTGGTTCTCAGCTTTCTTCACAGTCCAACTCTCACATCCATACATGACTACTGGAAAAACCATAGCCTTGACTAGACGGACCTTTGTTGCCAAAGTAGTATCTCTGCTTTTGAATATGCTATCTAGATTGGTCATAACTTTCCTTCCAAGGAGGAAGCGTCTTTTAATTTCATGGCTGCAGTCACCATCTGCAGTGATTTTGGAGCCGCCAAAAATAAAGTCTGACACTGTTTCCACTGTTTCCCCATCTATTTCCCATGAAGTGATAGGACCAGATGTCATGATCTTAGTTTTCTGAATGTTGAGTTTTAAGCCAACTTTT
>NW_011494679.1:988426-994519 GCF_000754665.1 Bison bison bison | reverse complement strand
ACTCTCCTCTTTCACTTTCATCAAGAGACTTTTGAGTTCCTCTTCACTTTCTGCCATAAGGGTGGTGTCATCTGCATATCTGAGGTTATTGACATTTCTCCCAGCAATATTGATTCCAGCTTGTGCTTCTCCCAGCCCAGCATTTCTCATGATGTACATAGAAGTTAAATAACCAGGATGACAATATACAGCCTTGACATACTCCTTTTCCTATTTGGAACCAGATTGTTGTTCCATGTCCAGTTCTAACTGTTGCTTCCTGACCTGCATACAGGTTTCTCAAGAAGTAGGTCAGGTGATCTGGTATTCCTATCTCTTTCAGAATTTTCCACAGTTTATAGTGATCCACACAGTCAAAGGCTTTGGCATAGTCAATAAAGCAGAAATAGATGTTTTTCTGGAACTCTCTAGTTTTTTTTGATGATCCAACAAATGTTGGCAATTTGATCTCTGGTTCCTATGCCTTTTCTAAAAGCAGCTTGACCATCTGGAAGTTCACGGTTCACGTATTGCTGAAGCCTGGCTTGGAGAATTTTGAGCATTACTTTACTAGCGTGTGAGATGAGTGCAATTGTGCAGTAGTTTGAGCATTCTTTGGCACTGCCTTTCTTTGGGATTGGAATGAAAACTGACCTTTTCCAGTCCTGTGGCCACTGCTGAGTTTTCCAAATTTGCTGACATATTGAGTGCAGCACTTTCACAGCATCATCTTTCAGGATTTGAAATAGCTCAACTGGAATTCCATCACCTCCACTAGCTTTGTTCGTAGTGATTGACGCCTTCTAAGGCCCGTTTGACTTTTCATTCCAGGATGTCTGGCTCTAGGTTGAGTGATCACACCTTCGTGATTAACTGGGTCATGAAGATCTTTTTTGTACTGTTGTTCTGTGTATTCTTGCCACCTCTTTTTAAGATCTTCTGCTTCTGTTAGGCCCATACCATTTCTGTCCTTTATCAAGCCCATCTTTGCATTAAATGTTCCCTTGGTATCTCTAATTTTCTTGAAGAGATCTCTAGTCTTTCCCATTCTGTTGTTTTCCTCTATTTCTTTGCGTTGATCACTGAGGAAGGCTTTCTTATCTCTCCTTGCTATTCTTTGGAACTCTGCATTCAAATGGGAATGTCTTTCCTTTTCTCCTTAGGGACTGAAAATTGAGTGCAATTACCTGGCCAAAAATTTGGTCAGTCATACCGATGTCATGAAACTCCGTATAAAAACCCAGGAACAATGAGGTTAAGAGAAATTCCTGGTTGGTGAACACATTGATGTGTTGGGACATGGAGTACCCAGAGAGTCATGGAAATTCTATCTCCTTCCCCCAGAACTTGCCATAAACATTTCTTCATCTGGCTATTTAGTCATTCCCTTTATAATATACTGGCAATTATTAAGTATAATGCTTTTCTTCATCTTGTGAGTCATTCTAGTGCATTATCAAACCTGAGGTAGAGTTGGAGAAACTCTTAAATTTATGTAATGTGCTTAGTCTCTCAGTCGTGTCCAAGTCTTTGCAACCCCAAGGATTATACCCCACTAGGCTCCCTTCCATGGGACTTTTCAGGCAAGAATACTGGAATGGGTTGCCATTACCTCCTCCAGGGGATCTTCCCAACCCAGGGATTGAAACTGCATTCCCTGTGTCTTGAATTGTAGTCATTCTTTACCCACTGAGCCATCAGGGAATCCCAAATGTGCAGCCAGCCCAGAAGAGGCACAAGCAGACTGGGAATACCTGAGACTTGCAGCTTGTTTCTGAAGTGGGGGCAGTGTTGTGAACTTTAAACTGTAGGGTCTGTAATGACCCCAGGTAATATCAGAATTTAATTGAATCACAGGACACAGGGATAAGTGTCACAGAATTTTTGTCAGAATGGAGTTCTCTTCTCAGAACAATAGATTGCTCAACTGGGCAAACTATTTACTTGCCAAACTACTGTTTATTCATGAAAATGCACTTCAAAACCTTCCCTTCCCTATGTCCACCAATTCAAAACTACACTTTGAACTTTTCCTAGTCTCAGGTCCTAGGTATTAAAATACCAATGTAACTAACCCCTAGACATAAATATCCCTCTTTGTCCTTCCCCAGATGTTGACAACTGAGTCAAAGTGGTGTTCTTTCCACTTGCAGTGGGTAAATCACTTGGCTCTGCTTAATCTGTGGGTATTTTGATGGTATTTTTAGAGAGTTAGCAGTCAACAAATCCTGTGAAGAAAGTATTATTACTATCCTCATTTTAAAGATATGAAAGCTGAGTCAGATAGTCATTAGGAACCTTGTCTAAAGTCATATACCTGCTAAATGATAAAATCCTGCCTCGAGCTCAGGCTAATATGGCTCCAAAATCCAGTTTTCTCACCCTTAAGATGCTTGCCAAATCTCAGTGCAGCCTTAGCTCTCTGCCATAGGGAACTACACTATGTGTTTTCTTACACAATAACTTCTGACACTGAGAAAAATCTCACTGTTTGGAGATTAGAGTTAGAAAAGAGGATGGATAAGGGGCAGGACTCCGTAAAGATGGTGTAGACAGTGACAACCTAGCTATCTAGAATAGGCCACCTGACAGAAGTTCACATGAAGTGAAAGTGAAAGTTGCTCAGTCCTATCCGACTCTTTGTGACCCCATGGACTATACAGTCCATGGGATTCTCCAGGCCAGAATACTGCGGTGGGGAGCCTTTTCCTTCTCTGGGGTATCTTCCCAACCCAGGGGTCAAACCCAGGGATCAAACCCAGGTCTCCTGATTGCAGGTGAAATCTTTAACAGCTAAGCCACAGTGAAGCCCAAGAATACTGGAAAGGGTAGCCTATCCCTTCTCCAGCAGATCTTCCCAACCAAGGAATTGAACCGGTGTCTCCCACATTGCAGGCAGATTCTTTACCAACTGAGCTATGAGGGAAGCCCATTGTTCACATGACTTGCTAGCAATTCCTTGTCAAAAGATAGATGAAAGCAGAGATAAATTTTTATCTTTTCCTAATTCTAACTGCCAAAAAGGAGGCACTTGGTAAAATGAAAGTGTCAGAGCTATTGCTTTTCATTAGTTCCTAGCTTTTTGTGTGCCCAGTTACCATGGATATTAATAAGTTTTATCCTTGCCATTCCAGGTAACACAAGCTAACTCCCTAATGGCTTAAGCTAGTTCGAGTTGAATTTCTGTCACTTGCAAACCCAAAGAGTCTTTAACTTATTTAGGAGATAACAGAAATCTTGAAAGAAAATTGATGGATGAAAAAAATTATTTTGTATTATTTTACAAAGATAAAAAGAAATTACTCATTGCCACTTTACTTTTTAATTGTCTGCTAGACAAAAATGACCTTCAAAATTAACATGATCCAAGAATATGTTTTTAATTGATTTATTTTTAATTGGAGGATAATTGTTTTACGATATTGTGTTGGTTTCTGCCACACATCAAGGTGAATCAGCCATAGAGATACATATATCCCCTCCCTTGTGAACCTCCCTCCCACCTCCTGCCCCATCCTACCCCTCTAGGTTGTCACAGAGCACTAGGTTCAAGCTACCCACATCACACAGCAAATTCCCACTGGCTGTCTATTTTGCATATGGTGATATATATGTTTTGATGCTACTTTCTCAATTTGTCCCACCCTCTCAGTCCATCCTAAAGGAGATCAGTCCATCCTAAAGGAGATCAGTCCTGGGTGTTCTTTGGAACGAATGATGCTGAAGCTGAAACTCCAGTACTTTGGCCACCTCATGCGAAGAGTTGACTCATTGGAAAAGACTCTGATGCTGGGAGGGATTGGGGGCAGGAGAAGAAGGGGACGACAGAGGATGAGATGGCTGGATGGCATCACTGACTTGATGGATGTGAGTCTAAGTGAACTCTGGGAGTTGATGATGGACAGGGAGGCCTGGCGTGCTGAGTTCATGGGGTCGCAGAGTCGGATATGACTGAGCAACTGAACTGAACTGAACTCCTCCCCCTACCATGTCACAAGTCTGTTCTCCATGTCTGCATCTCCTCTGCTGCCCTGAAAAGAGATTCATCAGTACCATCTTTCTAGATTTCATCAGAAGTATTTAAAATTCCAAATCGTGAGGTGATAATGAGACATCACTTAATTTCTTTATCTAAGGATAGGAATCCAGATCCAGACAGAATACACACTAGGACCCTGAAAGTAATTGTAGACCAGTTTATTATTGCCATCCCCGGAAGCATCATTTCAGCAATCCTGGAGCAAAAAGAACCTTGGGCATAGCCTGACCCTTACACTTGGCTGCAGGAAAGGAGTTTGAGGATATTTCAGAAAAAAACTGGGCATGCTTTTGTGGTCAGAGACTCTAAAAAGGCAGCATTACAGGGTGAATTTGAAACCCTAAAGTTGGTTGATTCTGTGTCCATTTTCCAAAGTATCCCAATGGAAAGAAAAGGAGTTTGCTGCTAAATTAGAAAATGATTTTTATACACAGGTCACCTTGTTCCTTTTGTTACATATTTTGGTTATTGATCCAAATGAAGTCATCAGAGACAACATATCAAGTTTGTAGATGACATATAGCTGATATCTGTCAGCATTTCATAGGACAGAATTAGAATTAAAACTGACAAGTCAGAATTAGGAGCCTTAATCAACAAGATGATATTTAAAATCCATTGCCCATTGACATTACCCTAAATTATACCCTCATCATCTCTCATTTGGATGACTGCAACCTCTAATTGTTAATAAACCAATTTCAGATTTGCTCACCTGATATGGAACAAAGCCAGTCTATAGACACCAGGTTATGGTGAAGGAAATCACAGCATTTATTTGCAGGGTGCAAAGTAAGGAGAATGGGTAGCTAACACTAAAAAGATCTGAACTTCTTCATGGCTTTTGGGAAAAGGTTTTTATTTTTTAATTTCATTTCTTTATTTTTAATTGGGGGATAATTGCTTTACAATGTTCTGTTGGTTTCTGCTGTACAATAACATGAATCAGCTGTAAGTATACATATCTGCCCTCTCTCTCGAGGTTCCCTCCTTCTCCTCCTCCAGTCCCAGCCCTTTAGGTCATCACAGAGCCCCAAGCTGAGCTCCCTGTGTTATACAGCTGCTTCCCACCAGCTATCTATGTTACACATGGTAACGTATAAACATCAGAGCTACTCTCTCAATTTTTCCCACCCTCTCTTTTCCCTACTTTGTCCACAAGTCCATTCTGTACATCTTCGTACAGAATGTACATTCCTACCCTGCAAATAGGTTCATCAGTATCATTTTTCTAGATTCCCTATACATACATTAATATACGATATTTGTTTTTCTCTGGGAAAAGACTTTTAAAAGTAACATTAAATATGCGGTTGAAGAGTACATGATCAGTTCATTGACCTTTTCTGATTGGTTGTTGAGGTGATAGGGTAAGGTTTTGGGTATCTTAATCATCAGCCTCTGGTTCCAATCAGTCTGGAGTTTATGTGCTTGTGGTCAGTGGTTTCTATCACATGGGGTCCTGGTTTCTGTAAAACAAGTCAAAGATATGCCTCAGACCATTATCTACATCTGTTGAGGAAGAACTGGGGGGCCTCCAACCCTGTTTTATGGCTGAACTACTGTTCAATCTATTATTATCTTTCTTGCTTGACCACTTTCATTTTGGCATTTTCTACAACTCTAATTATTAATGGCTTGAGTCTGCCCTTTGTAACTCAGAGAAGGCCTTAGAGACTATCAGTTCAGTTGCTCAATCATGTCCGACTCTTTGTGACCCCATGAATTGCAGCACACCAGGTCTCCCTGTCCATCACCAACACCCTGACTCACTCAAACACCTGTCCATCACTCAAACTCATGTCCATCAAGTCAGTGATGTCATCTAGCCATCTCATCCTCTGTCGTCCCCTTCTCCTCCTGCTCTCAATCCCTCCCAGCATCAGAGTCTTTTCCAATGAGTCAGCTCTTCACTTGAGGTGGCCAAAGTACTGGAGTATCAGCTTTAGCATCATTCCTTCCAAGGAACACCCAGGACTGATCTCCTTTAGAACGGACTGGTTGGATCTCCTTGCAGTCCAAGAGACTCTCAAGAGTCTTCTCCAACACCACAGTTCAAAAGCATCAATTTTTCG
>NW_011494679.1:987752-988326 GCF_000754665.1 Bison bison bison | reverse complement strand
TGGACCTTTGTTGGCAAAGTAATGTCTCTGCTTTTGAATATGCTATCTAGGTTGGTCATAACTTTCCTTCCAAGGAGTAAGCATCTTTTAATTTCATGGCTGCAGTCACCATCTGCAGTGATTTTGGAGCCCAGAAAAATAAAGTCTGACACTGTTTCCACTGTTTCCCCATCTATTTCCCATGAAGTGATCGGACCAGATGCCATGATCTTCCTTTTCTGAACGTTGAGCTTTAAGCCAACTTTTTCACTCTCCACTTTCACTTTCATCAAGAGGCTTTTTAGTTCCTCTTCACTTTTTGCCATAAAGGTGGTGTCATCTGCATATCTGAGGTTATTGACATTTCTCCCGGCAATCTTGATTCCAGCTTGTGCTTCATCCAGCCCAGTGTTTCTCATGATGTACACTGCATATAAGTTAAATAAGCAGGGTGACAATATGCAGCCTTGATGTATTCCTTTTCCTATTTGGAACCAGTCTGTTGTTCCATGTCCTGTTCTAACTGTTGCTTCCTGACCTGCATATAGGTTTCTCAAGAGGCAGGTCAGGTGGTCTGGTATTCCCATCTCTTTCA
>NW_011494679.1:967049-987652 GCF_000754665.1 Bison bison bison | reverse complement strand
CCCATCTCTTTCAGAATTGTCCACAGTTTATTGTGATCCACACAGTCAAAGGCTTTGGCACAGTCAATAAAGCAGAAGTAGATGTTTTTCTGGAACTCTCTTGCTTTTAGATGATCCAGTGGATGTTGGCAATTTGATCTCTGGTTCCTCTGCCTTTTCTAAAACCAGCTTGAACATCTGGAAGTTCACAGTTCATGTATTGCTGTAGCTTTCTCTATAAACAAGCAGGAAGGGGCTTAGATGAGGTCTGTCCTTGGGAGGGCCCTGCAGGCTCATGCTCAGTTTCATAACCTCACTCCATCCTTACCTATAGCCTATATAGGTACCTTTATAGGTACCTTTATACCATACTCTGCTGCAATCCCAGAAAGTTTTTTTTTTTTAAAAATACAAATCTGATTATGCTTCTCTCATACTTTCAAAACTTCCAGTATGCCACCATTTCCTACAGGCTAAAATCTGCAGCTCATTTGCACAAGGCAGTTTAGTCTAATCTATCATTCCAGTTTTGCACCAAATGACATCCTTTGAATGTCTCCTTCTGTGTAACCAACCAGCCAGCTCCTCAAACAGAGCTGTACTTACATCCTTGCAAGTTTTTGCACACTTTGTTCCTGCAGCTCAGAGTCTCATAGCCTTCTCCACTTGGGAAATACATTCATCCTTCAAAATGGGACTGGCTGCCTCTGCCCAATGACATTTCTTTGCTCCTTCAGCCTATTGGTTGGCCATGCCTTCCACTTAGCACATTTTTTAGTCTATATTTTAACATTTATGCATGGTAAGTCTGTCTTCTTGCCTATGTCATGAGTTCTTCCAGGGAAGGGATTAGATGATTTTTATATAACTCAAGAGTCTGAACACTTGGATTTGATTTCTACTTCTTCCCATTTTTTAACTGCTTGACCTCAGTCAATTTATCTAATCCTTCTTTGTCTCAATTTCATCATTGGTGAAATGGGACTAATTATATTGCCTAACTCATAGGATTATTATATGGATTAAATAAGCCAGTATGTATCCAACTTTGCTGAAAAGTGGAAGTGTCAGTCACTCAGTCGTGTCCAACACTTTGCTACCCCATGTAGCCACTCAGGCTCCTCTGTCCATGGCATTCTCCAAGAATACTGGAATGAGTAGCCATTCCCTTCTCTAGGGATCAAACCTGGGTCTCCTGCATTGCATGCAGATTCTTTACCATCTGAGCCACCAAGGCAAGAGACCTGGGTTCGATCCCTGGGTCAGGTAGATCCCTTGCAGAAGGGAATAGCTATCCATTCCCGTATTCTTGTCTGGAGAAAGAATTTCATGGACAGAGGAATCTGGTAGGCTACAGTCCATGGGGTTGCAAAGAGTCAGACATGACTGAGTGACTAACACAGACTGACCTTGCTGGCATGCCTTCAAATCCTTCTTTCTCACTCTCTGACCAAGGGCTTCTTTGAATCGTTATCCGTGTTTTGGTAGGGGCTTGGAAAGTGCTAGTAAAAATACCTCTCAAAGTACTAGTGAGAAAGCAGATATGGGAGAGATTACACTCTAAAGAAAACTTACAACAAAGACTTTGATATGTAGCCTTGCCATAAAAGAATGAATAAAATTAATCAACCATCTAATAAGGGCATGCATAGAGGAAAGAACAAGATGAAATAGATATGAATATGAAAAAGCCTGAAGATGCAAATGACTCAAGTTTCAGCAAAAATAACAATATAATATGCAAGCATCATTTCAAAATTGTGACACTTTGAGTGTTATGTAGAGTCAGTTATTTTACTTTATAATAGAAATATAAGCTCATGTTTATTGAGCACTTATCACACATAGAAGCATTCCGAATTCTCTGTATTTATTATCTCATTAAATCTTCACAACAACTCTGTTTCAGATGAGGAAATAGCATCAAGAGATTAAGTAAATTGCTCAAGGTCATACAACTGGTTAGAGGCTGAGTTGGGAGTTGAATCAAAGCAGACTGGGCTCTTAGGCATTAGTTGGGATTCAAATGCATGCGAATCATGTATTCATTAAGAAATTTGAAGTGCTTCAGAAAATGCACAGCAGTTAATGAGTAGGTGCCAGCCCCAAAATATGCAGCCAAAAATTCTCAGGCTTTAAGTTAATATGAGCCTCAAATGAAACAATCTATTTCCAAAACTCTAAGGTCAAATCATGTGAAATATCAGTATTCAGGTATACTTGGAATTTTCTGATGGTCATTGTGTGTAATAGAGGAGGAAGGGGAAGTGAAAGGGAGGAAAGAGAGAACAAAGAAGATTCATAATCACAGCATAATTGTTCCAAAAGCTGCTTCCTATCGGATACAATAAGAAGCCTCAAGCTAAGCAGCAGCCATTAAAACTAAAGTTGTTTCACTTCACCAATTCACTTCAACAAATGCTAATTGAGCATTATTAAGCGAATAAGTACTACTGATTTGGGAGCACAGAGAATCTCAGTCTCCAGAAAGGGAAAGGAATGAATAGACCAAATGGCACTCCGGCGAGTCCTGTGATGATGGGACTGGAAGGAGAAGGGGCAGATGAAAGGTCCTGGGCCTCTGGAGATCTCCCTGAAGAACATTATCCCTGAGCCAGAACTTTGAGCCCGTATTGATGGAGCCGAGGAGAACTGGGCAGTGGCAACACTGGTGGGCGGGTTTCCTTCAGGGCAGAGAGAACAGACTCCGAGCAAAGGCCACCAAGCTCTGTGATGCAAAGTGTTCTGTAGCAATACCTGATCTGCCACAGGCTTGGGTGCCTGCTGATCTTGCACTGTACCCAAAGCTCTTATAAAGAAGGGAATGAGGAAAAAAAAATAAGGGAATGAGCTTGTTTGGGAGTTATTCCCATTTGAGCATGGAGAAAATACAGCTTTGCATATTTTCTCTTATTTTGTCCTCTTCCCATCCTCTCCTTCCTGCTCCATGCAATCTTTGTCTAAACCAATTATGGTAGAAAGCAAATTTCTGTATAAGGTGTTTCTGGACTTTTTCTATTGCATATACATTAAAGTCCTTCAGAGAAATTTTTTGTAACTGGAATATGCATACTTGGTCTGCTCTAACTGTGTGAGTGCTATTTAGGGTTACAGCAATGGCTTCACATTTCTTTCCTGAGGGACTTGTATCTGCAATAGAAAACTTAATTCTTGTACTAATTATCCAAGGATCTTTAGGTGCTCATATATTTTCAACAACAAAATTCATAATTCTCTTTATTGGTCCATAAGTCTTTATATGTACATCTATTCTCTATGGAATGTAACATTTGAGACTGAATTCTTGAAATTCAAATCCCAAAGAAAGGCAATGCCAAAGAATGCTCAAACTACTGCACAGTTGCACTCATCTCACACGCTAGTAAAGTAATGCTCAAAATTCTCCAAGCCAGGCTTCAGCAATATGTGAACCGTGAACTTCCAGATGTTCAAGCTGGTTTTAGAAAAGGCAGAGGAACAAGAGATCAAATTGCCAACATCCGCTGGATCATGGAAAAACCAAGAGAGTTCCAGAAAAACATCTATTTCTGCTTTATTGACTATGCCAAAGCCTTTGACTGTGTGGATCACAATAAACTGTGGAAAAATCTGAAAGATATGGGAATATCAGACCACCGGATCTGCCTCTTGAGAAATTTGTATGCAGGTCAGGAAGTAACAGTTAGAACAGGACATGGAACAACAGACTGGCTCCAAATAGGAAAAGGAGTTCGTCAAGGCTGTATACTGTCACCCTGTTTATTTAACTTCTATGCAGAGTACATCATGAGAAACACTGGGCTGGAAGAAACACAAGCTGGAATCAAGATTGCCAGGAGAAATGTCAATAACCTCAGATATGCAGATGACACCACCCTTATGGCAGAAAGTGAAGAGAAACTAAAACACCTCTCGATGAAAGTGAAAGTGGAGAGTGAAAGAGTTGGCTTAAAGCTCAAAGTTCAGAAAACGAAGATCATGGCATCTGGTCCCATCACTTCATGGGAAATAGATGGGGAAACAGTGGAAACAGTGTCAGACTTTATTTTTCTGGGCTCCAAAATCACTGCAGATGGTGACTGCAGCCATGAAATTAAAAGATGCTTACTCCTTGGAAGGAAAGTTATGACCAACCTAGATAGCATATTCAAAAGCAGAGACATTACTTTACCAACAAAAATCCATCTAGTCAAGGCTATGGTGTTTCCTCTGGTCATGTATGGATGTGAGAGTTGGACTGTGAAGAAGGCTGAGTGCCTAAGAATTGATGGTTTTAAACTGTGGTGTTGGAGAGGACTCTTGAGAGTCCCTTGGACTGCAAGGAGATCCAACCAGTCCATTCTGAAGGAGATCAGCCCTGGGATTTCTTTGGAAGGAATGATGCTAAAGCTGAAACTCCAGTACTTTGGCCACCTCATGCGAAGAGTTGACTCATTGGAAAAGACTCTGATGCTGGGAAGGATTGGGGGCAGGAGGAAAAGGGGACGGCAGAGGATGAGATGGCTGGATGGCATCACTGACTCGATGGATGGGAGTCTGAGTGAACTCCAGGAGTTGGTGATGGACAGGGAGGCTTGGCGTGCTATGATTCATGGGGTCGCAAAGAGTCAGACACGACTGAGCGACTGATCTGATCTGATCTGATCTTGAAATTCTGTTGAGTCGTTTGTTCTGAAGTTGGGCTTATCTAAAGTAACTTAATATATACTCATATCCAGTGTAATCTGTGGCAGAATTTTTAAAATACTAAACTGTGTTGTTATGAGTGTAGTGGACATTTGTTGGTTTGCTTTCCCCATCCTTTGACTGTGTGGATCACAACAAACTGTGGGAAATTCTTCAAGAGATGGGAATACCAGACCACCTGACCTGCCGCATGAGAAATCTATATGCAGGTCAAGAAGCCAAAGTTAGAACCAAACATGGAGCAACAGACTGGTTCAAAATTGGGAAAGAAGTACATCAAGGCTGCATATTGTCACCCTGCTTATTTAACTTCTATGCAGAGTACATCATGAGAAATGCTGGGCTGGAGGAACCACAAGCTAGAATCAAGATTGCTGAGAGAAATATCAATAACCTCAGATATGCAGATGACACCACCCTTATGGCAGAAAGTGAAGAACAAAAGAGCCTCTTGATGAAGATAAAAGAGGAGAGGGAAAAAGCTGACTTAAAACTCAACATTCAAAAAATGAACATCATGGTATCCAGTCCCATCCCTTCATGGCAAATGAATGGGAAACAATGGAAACAGTGACACTTTATTTTCTTGGCCTCCAAAGTCACTGCAGATGGTGACTGCAGCCATGAAATTGAAAGATGCTTACTCCTTGGAAGAACAGCTATGAAAAACCTAGACAGAGCATTAAAAAGCAGAGACGTTACTTTGCTGACAAAGTTCCCTCTAGTCAAAGGTAAGATTTTTCCAGTGATCATGTGTGGATGTGAGAGTTGGACCATAAAGAAAGCTGAGTGCTGAAGAATTAATGCTTTTGAACTGTGGTGTTGGAGAAGACTCTTGAGAGTCCCTTGGACTATGAGGAGATCAACCAGTCAATCCTAAAGGAAATCAATCCTGAATATTTTTTGGAAAGACTGATGTGGAAGCTGAAACTCCAATACTTTGGCCACCTGATGTGAAGAACTAACTCATCAAAAAAGACCCTGCTGCTGGGAAAGATTGAAGGCAGGAGGAGAAGGGGACGACAGAGGATGAGATAGTTGGATGGCATTACCAGCTTGATGGACATGAGTTTGAACAAGCTCTGAGAGTTGATGATGGACAGGGAACCCTGGAGTCCTGCAATCCATGGGGTCGCAAAGGGGCAGGCACAACTGAGTGACTGAACTGAACTGAACTTTCCTCCATCCGTTTTGCTCATCTCATTTCATAAGACCACTGAGATCTTTATTTCGATATGCCTCAATATACAGTGACTCAGCAGTAAAAAAATCTGCCTGCAATGCAGGAAACACAAGAGATGTGGTTCAATCTGTGGGACAGGAAGATCCCCTGGAGGAGGAAATGGCAACCCACTCTTGTATTCTTGCTGGAAAATCCCATGGACAGAGGAGTCTGATGGGCTACAAAAAGCCGGACATGACTGTGAGACTGAGCACACACACACACACAAAATACAATATACTTGACATGTAGTTGACTCCTTATCCAGCTTTAGGAATGGCCTTGATGGTTGTAACCTAATGAAGGTGATCTATTCTCCTTGTCAGCAGAAGCCCAGACTTAAGTAAATCAATGTATGGCATCCCTCGGGGTAGAATAATTGATTCACAAAAGGACATATCACCAATTTATTCCATAAAACTTAAGGGAAGTTTTCTGAGGGGATTATGAGAAAGAAAATGCCTTCCTCTTCTGAGAATATCAGTAGAGGAGATACCCTCTCTCCTTCTGATTTATATTGGATAGGAATGCAAATCCTGAAACTACAGCAGCTACTTTGCCATCTTGAGGAGAACTGGCCTGAGAATGATCATAATATACTGAGGTGAGCAGAGCTGAGAGAATCACCACAGGCAAATAGAGCTGGTATCAAACCATGCCTGATGCCTAAATTAAATCTGATTTTTTTTCTTTTATGAACTAGTATATCCCTTCTCAAAAATTTTGTTAGTTTTAAAAAATGCATTTTACTTGCAACCAAAAGCACATGCTCTTCATAAGAAAAACACCTCAGTTAATTATAGCCATCATAAAATGGCAGGTTCCATTTAAGCAAATGACAATGGGTTCATATGTGTTATTATTCACAGAAAGTAGCAACTTTCTGTGAATGAGAAGGATTATTTTTATTTTCACATTATAGACAACAAATAGCATCCATGACTGTCACAAACTAATAATAACAGCAAATTTTAGGTTTTCAAATTATTGACCAAGACCTTTTAGTATGAGAAATATTTCTTAAAAGTAGTTGATACATGGCAAAACCAATACAATATTGTAAAGTTAAAAAATAAAATAAAAAGTAGCTGTACATGAAGTTTGAGTTTTGGGAAAATGAGCATAGAATCTGGTAGTCCAAACATCCTTTCAACACACTCCTTATCTGCATGATCCCTGAAAAAGTTATACTGTAATTCTCATCTTTGTCTATACGTGTTTTATTCCTCCCCACCCCCCACTCCTACTTCTCTTAAGGTTTTTTCTTTGTCTGGTTTTCTGCAGTTTGGTTTTTTCTTTGTCTGATTTTCTGCAGTTTGAATATGATATACCTAAGTGTGGGCTTGTTTTTGTTTGGTTATTTGGTTATTTTTGTAGGTGTTCCTGTTTTGTTTGGGGTATTTGTCCTGAGCTTCCCAGGTCACTCTTGTGTTGTCTGTTATTAATTTTGGAAGGTTTCTGGCCACTATTACTTCAACTATCTCTCCTGTTTTGTTCTTTTTTTCCTCTTAATATTAAAATTGCACGTATGGCCCACATTTTGATGATGTTTCACAGTTCTTAGTGCTCTGTATTTTCATTATTTTTTTCTCTTTGCATTACAATTAGGGGTATTTCTATTGACCCATTTCAAGTTGACTCGTTCTTTCCTCAGCAATCTCAGGTCCACTGAAGAGCCCATCAAAGGCATTCTTTGCTTCTGTTACTGTTCTTTTTATTCCTAGCATTTCCTTTTAATTGTATCTTAGTGTTTCCATCTCTCTGCTTATATCGCTGCTGCTGCTAAGTTGCTTCAGTCGTGTCCAACTCTATGTGACCCCATAGACAGCAGCCCACCAGGCTCCCCCATCCCTGGGATTCTCCAGGCAAGAACACTGGAGTGGGTTGCCATTTCCTTCTCCAATGCATGAAAGTGAAAAGTGAAAGTGAAGTCACTCAGTCCTTTCTGACTCTTCGAGACCCCATGGACTGCAGCCCACCAGGCTCCTCCGTCCATGGGATTTTCCAGGCAAGAGTACTGGAGTGGGGTGCCATCTGCTTATATTATACATCAGTTTTTGCATGTTATTTTTTCCATTAGAATCTTTAGCATAGTAATCATAATTATTTTAAATTCAACATTGTAAATGGTCTGATAACATTAACATCTAAAGCTGCTAATAAATGTCTCATAAATCTGGTAATTGCAGTCACATCTGCTTCTGGTTCTGATGATTGTTTTGTCTTTTCAGACTTCCTTTTTTGGCCTTTGACATGACTTGTCATGATTGTAAGCTAGACATGCTATTTATGTAATAGAGGCTGAGGAAAATAGACCTAGCACGAGGACTTGTGTTAATCTGATGAGGAGTGTGTCTGGTGTTTGATATTTGCTGTAAATGTTAAAAGCTTTAGATCCCTCCAGTGGCCTTATTTTTGTCTCATGCCTAGGTTCTTGGTCCTTCCTGTGCTCTCCACTCAGAGGAACTCTGTCCTGCAGCCCTTTCAGCTTAAATCTGCTGTTATTATATGGGAACCAACATGGTACGATGGTACAGTATGAAGGAGAGGGAGTGTTCTATCAGCTTTTGAGTAAGTCTCAGCTTTCCAGTGGGCCCGTCTCTGAGCTGTGGCCTCCAAAGCATTTTTCATCCTTGTCCAGTGGAACAGCTCTCCCCACCCATCTATCTACTACCCTCCTTGTCTGCAGGGTTTCCAGACGACTTCCTCGAAGATGTGCCTCTTTTGACTGTGTCTCCACAACGCTCTCCCAACCTCCTTCTATGAGGCACAAAAGCTGGAGGGGGTCGGAAATATTCCCTCACTGGGTTGGTGGGAAATGGAAGAGTTCCAAGCTCACCTTCTTGCTCAGCAAGTCCAGAAGCAGAGCAGTCACCACTTTAACCACAGAGATGCCTATTCTCCAGGTTGGGCAGGTTTCTCTGGGGCTGTGTCCTAAGTTAAGAGGTGTTTGGGAGAGGTGATGCCAGAGCGAGAACACTGATGGAGATTCTGGTTCAGGAGGTGACCACCTCAAGCCTCTCCCTTCAGGAAATCCTGGTTGTAAGTATTGGTGGTTTAGTAGCTGCTGAGTTCTCAGGCCAAGGCTGGGAAATACACTCACTGTGTGTGTGTTCAGTCACTCAATCATGTCCAGATCTTTGCGACCCCACGGACAGGCTGTTCTGTCCATGGAATTTTCTAGGCAAAAATACTGGACTGGGTTGCCATTTCCTCCTCCAGGGGATCTTCCCAATCCAAGGATCGAACCCATGTTTCCTGCATCTCCTACATTGGCAGGCAGATTCTTTACCACTGAGCCACCTGGGAATCCCAATACATTCATTAGGCAAACCTTTAATGAAAGCCTCTACCTTTCAGATCACCAATGAGGAACCAGAAGAGCACTGGGTCCTATTACTTGGACAGGTCCCTGAAGGAGCATCTCTTGAAGGAGGTGCTATGTGAACTACTTGATAGCTCAGTTGGTAGAGAATCCACCTGCAATGCGGGAGACCTGGGTTCAATCCCTGGGTTGGGAAGATCCCCTGGAGAAGGGATAGACTACCACTCCAGTATTCTGGCCTGGAGAATTCCGTGGACTGTATAATCCATGGGGTTGCAAAGAGCTGGACATGACTGAGCGACTTTCACTTTCAGCTAAAGCTCATTAAGCACTTGCTAGGAAAGTGATGGATTTAGTTATATACTTAACAGTTGTTCGTAACCTGACCTTGGCTATTTGAGTTGTTTACTAGCTTTAATCACAGAAAGTTAAAATGCAGATTGCAGCATAGCTGAGCCTGAATATGTCAACTGGGTAAAAATCCATAAACTGTTATTATAAATGGTAAACATAAATCCTTATCATCTAAATTCTCGCAAGGAGGGCATATGGTTTATGATGAATCAGAGCTCTGTGACCTCTAGTACTTTAATTTAAAATTGTGTCCAGTGGAATGTTTCTCTTGGGAAAACTTTCACAACATGTGAGGCTCTGATGAGACACAAAATGACTGGAATAGAGTATGCTGGAAATAGTCATTTTCTAATGAAACTAAATAGTGGTTAATACAAATGTGCTCTCAATTTATATGCTTTTCAGACGTCTGAAATTTCTTATTTCCCTATGCTTGGAGCTCCAGCATATGTCACTGATGTCCTTTGACAGCCTCAGCAGTGCTAGACTGTCACATATGTGACCACTAGGTCAGGACAGGAAGGAGAGATCTGGGGTCCTTGCCTCTTAGGAGGATATCTGAAGAGTGTGTGGGAGAATTCCACTGCAGGCTGTGACAAAGGCAGAGAGAATGGCTTCCTTTCTCTATTCCAAAAAGCAAACAAAAATGATGCCGGTCATGGTTAGGGATGGGAGAGAATGAAATATTGAGAATCTGTTCTACCATCAGCTTCGTTCTGACCTTTAAATAAGTCAAGCACCCTGCCTCCCTTCATTTTTCCTTGAACCGCTGCCTTCTCCAGTCTGCCAGGACCAGTGGCTTTCACCCTTGCTGACTGCAGGCTGCTCCTTGGAATTCTGTCAAGTATCACTACCCCTGCTTACAGCCCTCCAGTCAGCCCTCTTTTAAGACAATTTAAATTCATTTTGCAAATAAGATTTCACAAAACACTGCATAATTGGCTTCAATAGAATCAAAACATATTCCATTTACTATATAGCAAATTAGCTTTCACACACATTATAAGTTTTTGTTTTACTTACGCACTTCATACCCTCTCTGTCTGTCTCTTTCTCTTTAGCTGCACAAAGCCACATGATTTATAACTAGTGGCTGCTGAATAATACAACATCTTCTCTTGTTACAACTCAGTAGAGATTCTTCAGACACATGCTGCACGGGTAATACTGAGTATGCAATTTTACAGGAGTTCATTGAAGTCAAACTTTCAGAAGCAGTCAGAAAGGAAAATCATGTTTTATGAAATATACATGTAGAGTTCTGGGCTCAAAATCTAGAAAGGGAAAAAAAATAAAACCTGAATCTTAGGCTTGTAAGAAAATTTTCCAAGGATCTTTAACTTACTTTGATGATTATGACATTCTCATGCCTTAAAAAAATTGGTGTCTTATTCTGGTTCAGACAAAATGATTTCAGTGTGTGAAACCAGAATGTGAGCTACAAAGGACTGCAACAGTGCTCCAAGGAGCTGGTGCTTGCTGTTAGGCCTGCCAAGTTGTCCTTACCACAGCAGAGTCAAAAACAAGCTTCAAAGAGGAGGCAGCTTCCATCCCTGTGAGGTCTGTAGCCACTCTGCGCTTAGTGAGCATTCGTGGAGCTTGTGAGCCCTACAGGTGAGAGCCACATGACCTTCGTTTGCAACGTCTCCATGATTTTGTGCTGTCCTACTTTGCTGTTGCTCCAACTCAGCCGTAGATGTGGTCTGTCACCTCCAGGGAAGGGCAGCAAGGCTGCTTTCTGAGCACTGGACTTGGATGACTCATATGCAACCTAGAAAAGAAAGGTGAGTTAGGAACGGCAGATAGACTGAGAAGTAACAGCGCTTCTCTGAATTCTCTGTTTATGCAGGTGTCGGTTAACATACCAAATATCAGCGACACAGCTGCCTCTCTTGGCACTCCCTGTGGCTTAGGGCTAAGCGCTGGTGGGAGCAGGATGGTGCAGGAAAACAGTTCTCCCGTGTATGATCTCTTCAGCTCATAAAAGGTACTTATCCTAATCTACTGATGCAAGATGTCTCAAAATAACATAACTTGCAGCAGAACAGTAAGGTCTGAATCCCTACGGAAAAATTGCTTGGGCTGTTTGGGAGGTTGTGTGGTATGGAGAGAAAAAGTATCCACCGCCTCCTTTTTTTTTTTTTAACAAATCTTAGATCTATTTACTAGTTATGAGACCCAGGCAAGTCATCTGAACCTGATGAACCTGTTTCCAATGTGTAAAATGGAAATAAAATGAGTTACTTTTCTAGGATGTTGTAACATTTGATAGATGCTGAAAATAATTGTTGCCTTCTTCTTGTCCCAGATACCGTCAGTACCAAATAATCCGCTCCTGAGGAACCTCTGCAGTGTATGTGGAAACAGAGGCACCTGCTGGTCGTTCTATCTAGTCCTTCTGGAACAGGGCAAGCTAACTCTTCCCCATGGGCCTCAAAATGCAGCACTGATTATTGATCTAATGATTATTTAACTCCTGCGAGATGAAAGTTACCTGAGTAGACGTTATGCATCATGAATCCTGGAAAATCTTTGCAACTCATTCTCTGTACCCTTCTTTGAAACTGTACTCATCTTCAGATGAGTACAGATTCTTCGTGAATCTTGGGATCCACCATCGTCTTGTCCTAGGTACTCTAGAGGTAGGATGAAACTTTGGTTGGTATCTAATCTTGGGAGTTCCCCGGGTGAAATCCAAAACTGGCCCCATACACAGAGGTTAAGGAGAGAGAGAAGAAAGAGGAGACCACTCCAGATCAGCGGGTGGCAGTTCTAATAAGCACGGGAACTTACACACAATGCTTGTGTTGGCGGTACAAGATGAGGAGCTCTCTGTAACTGCTGCCAAAATCTTAAATCTGGACACAAGCCTTAACTGGGTTCAACCACACATTCAGTTTCAATAGTCTCAACTCACTGTTCTCTCACTGCTGCACCCTTGAAATCAGCTCAGCTGTGGGAATAAAGGGCAGAATATTTCAAGGTCAGAGGAGAGAGAAGGCTCTGACTGTCCAGGTCCAGCTCACAGGTCAAGCAACAGTCATGTCCTCTCGATGACCTCCTCCAACAACTTCTGTCATGCAGTCAAACTGTAAATAAAAATAATAAAGAAACAGATACATCATTGTGAATATTCTTCTTTAAAATGTAACATTAGGCAATGAAAATAAATTAAAATCACTACTTTTCCTTCTGATTTTCTTTGATCTTTATAATGCCTCTGTTAGAGAAATTCTAGAAATAATTAGATCCACCTAGCATTGAGCCTTAATGAATGGTGCTCTTGACTACAGGTGTAATAGAATTTTCTGCAGTGATGGACTGTTCTAATATCTGTGCTGTCCCGTGTGGTAGCTACTAGCCATGTGGAATTGGTGTCTACTCTATTGCACGGTCTGGGTCTGCTGTAGATGAGGTTTGCCTTGAAGACTGAAACCCTAAAGCAAAGAAAGATTACTGATGCTGGGAAAGAATTCATGTATTGCTTCTACTTTTATCTATTAAATTGCTCTAGACCTCAAGGTTTTACAGACAAAATATGGTTATTATTCAATACAACCACCACATTTCTAAGCAGAAATATCCCAAACAGGATCATGTCATTTTGCCATGTTTACAAGCTTTGACATCAATATCAATATTTCAGAATCAAACTTACTAGAATTAAGTTTCATTTTCACTTTCATATGAGAGTGTTTGCTGGTAGAAGTAAGGTATACTTAAATCACTGGGTCCAAGTGACAACTGGATAAATAAATTCTTGCCCTTACCCTTCACCCTTTTCTTGATACACCACAACTGCCTTTGTTGTTCCCTAACCATAACTCACTATCTTAATATTTTCTTAAATTGACACATATATAGTGCTTACAAGGTCAGGCACTATTTTAGGAGGCACTAATGCCTTAGCTACCCATCATCACACTGTTAAAGTGAACACACCAAAATGCACTGGATTTTTTTTTTGATATGCAAAATGTATATTTTATTACACTTGAGGAAACTATAACTGAGGAAACTGCCTATTGTGGTGATACCTGTGAGCTGGAGCATTAGACTGGGTATCTCATGAGGTACGGGGGAGCAAAACACAAGCTGACGTGACTAGGACATCAGAGCTGGGCCACAGCATCAGGCTGGCACCAAGAAGGACGATGGTCAGCTGAAGCGTGAGAGAAAATACGGTCCTCAGGGTAGTGAACTTAAACACTTACATGGTGTGCCCAACGGCAGATTAGCGACTAGTGGGTTTACTATAGATCCTTTTGTGAGACACTCTTATACTGCAGCAGAGTTTTGATTACTGACACCAGTGTGTTTGGTTGGAATATTTTAATATTTTGATTTCTTGAGCACATCCACTAAAATTCCAGCATTTAAAAAGGTATGTATGCAGATGAAACCCAAGTAAGACAGTAGGCACTGAGAGAGGGCATCAGACGGCAGACAGACTAAAAGCACAATCACAGAAAACTAGCCAGTCTGATCACATGGACCACAGCCTTGTCTATCTCAGTGAAACTAAGCCATGCCATGTGGGGCACTCAAGACGACAGGTCATGTGGAGAGGTCTGACACAATGTGGTCCACTGGAGAAAGGAATGGCAAACTACTTCAGCATTCTTGCCTTGAGAACCCCATGAACACTATGAAAAGGCAAAAAGATAGGACACTGAAAGATGAATTCCCCAGGTTGGTAGGTGCCCAATATGATACTGGAGATCAGTGGAGAAATAAGAAAGAATTAAGTGATGGTGCCAAAGCAAAACAATACCCGGTTGTCGATGTGACTGGTGATAGAAGCAAGGTCCGATGCTGTAAAGAACAATATTGCATAGGAACCTGGAGGTTAGGTCCATGAATCAAGGCAAATTGGAAGTGGTCAAACAGGAGACGGTAAGAGTGAACATCGACATTCTAGGAATCAGAGAACTAAAAGGGAATGGAATGAGTGAATTTAACTCAGATGACCATTATATCTACTACTGTGGGCAGGAATCCCTTAGAAGAAATGGAGTAGCCATTATGGTCAATGAAAGAGTCTGAAATGCAGTACTAGAATGCAATCTCAAAAATGACAGAATGACCTCTGTTCGTTTCTAAGGCAAAACATTCAATATCATAGTAATCCAAGTCTATGCCCCGACCAGTAATGCTAAAGAAGCTGAAGTTGAATGGTCCTATGAAGACTTACAAGACCCTCTAGAACTAACACCCAAAAGGATGTCCTTTTCATTATAGGGGACTGGAATGCAAAAGTGAAAGTCAGGAAACACCTGGAGTAACAGGAAAATTTGGCCTTGGAGTACAGAATGAACCAGGGCAAAGGCTAATAGAGTTTTGCCAAGAGAACGTACTGGTCATAGAAAACACCCTCTTCCAACAACACAAGGGAAGACTTTACACATGGAAATCACCTGATGGCCAACACTGAAATCAGATGGATTATATTCTTTGCAGCCAAAGATGGAGACGCTCTATACAGTCAGCAAAAACAAGACGGGGAGCTGACTATACAGATCATGAACTCCTTATTGCCAAATTCAGACTTAAATTGAAGAAAGTGGAAAAAACCACTAAACCACTCAGGTATGACCTAGATCAAATCCCTTATGATTATACAGTGGAAGTGAGAAATAAATTTATGGTACTAGATCTGATAGATAGAGTGCCTGATGAACTATGGACGGAGGTTTGTGACATTGTAGAGAAGACAGGGATCGAGACCATCCCCATGGAAAAGAAATGTGAAAAAGCAAAATGGCTGTCTGAGGAGGCCTTCCAAATAGCTGTGAAAAGAAGAGAAGTGAAAAGCAAAGGAGAAAAGGAAAGATAAGCATCTGAATGCAGAGTTCCAAAGAATAGCAAGGAGAGATAAGAAAGCATTTCTCAGAGATCAGTGCAAAGAAATAGAGGAAAACAACAGAATGGGAAAGACTAGAGATCTCTTCAAGAACATTAGAGATACCAAGGGAATATTTCATGAAAAGATGGGCTCAATAAAGGACAGAAATGGTATGGACCTAACAGAAGCAGAAGATATTAAGAAGAGGTGGCAAGAATACACAGAAGAACTGTACAAAAAGATCTTCACGACCCAGTAATCACAATGGTGTGATCACTCACCTACAGTCAGACACCCTGGAATGTGAAGTCAAGTAAGCTTTAGGAGGCATCACTACAAACAAAGCTAGTGGAGGTGATGGAATTCCAGTTGAGCTATTTCAAATCCTGAAGATGAAGCTGTGAAAGTGCTGCACTCAATATGTCAGCAAATTTGGAAAACTCAGCAGTGGCCATGGGACTGGAAAATGTCAGTTTTCATTCCAATCCCAAAGAAAGGCAATGCCAAAGAATGCTCAAACTACCGCACAATTGCACTCATCTCACACACTAGTAAAGTAATGCTCAAAATTCTCCAAGCCAGGCTTAAGCAATACATGAACCATGAGCTTCCAGATGTTCAAGCTGCTTTTAGAAAATCAGAGGAACCAGAGATCAAATTGCCAACATCCGCTGGGTCGTCGAAAAAGCAAGAGAGTTCCAGAAAAACATCTACTTCTGCTTTATTGACTTGTCAAAGTCTTTGTGTGAATTACAACAAACTGTAGAAAATTTTTACAGAGATGGGAATACCAGACCAACTGACCTGCCTCCTGAGAAATCTGTATGCAGGTCAAGAAGCAACAGTTAGAACTGGACACGGAACAACAGACTGGTTACAAACCGGGAAAGGAGTACATCAAGGCTGTATATTGTCACTCTGCTTATTTAACTTCTTTGCAGAGTACATCATGAGAAACACTGGACTGGAAGAAGCACAAACTGGAATCGAGATTGCAGGGAGAAATATCAATAACCTCAGATATGCAGATGACACCACCCTTATGGCAGAAAATGAAGAACCAAAGAACCTCTTGATGAAAGTGAAAGAAGAGAGTGAAAAAGTTGGCTTAAAGCTCAACATTCAGAAAATGAAGATCATGGCATCTGGTCCCAATACTTCATGGGAAATAGATGGGGAAACAGTGGAAACAGTGCGAGACTTTATTTTTGGGGGGTTCCAAAATCACTGCAGATGGTGATTTCAGCCATGAAATTAAAAGACGCTTGCTCCTTGGAAGGAAAGTTATAACTAACCTAGATAGCATATTAAAAAGCAGAGACATTGTTTTGCCAACAAAGGTCCATCTAGTCAAGGCTATGATTTTTCCAGTCGTCAGGTATGGATGTGAGAGTTGGACTACAAAGAAAGCTGAGCACTGAAGAATTAATGCTTTTGAACTGTGGTGTTGGAGAAGACTCTTGAGAGTCCCTTGGACTGCAAAGAGATCCAACCAGTCCGTGATAAAAGAGATCAGTCCTGGGTGTTCATTGGAACGTCTGATGTTAAAGCTGAAACTCCAATACTTTGGCCACCTGATGCAAAGAACTGACTCATTTGAAAAAACCCTGATGCTGGGAAATATTGAAGGCATGAGGA
Source organism: Bison bison bison (assembly GCF_000754665.1). Taxonomy (NCBI): domain Eukaryota; kingdom Metazoa; phylum Chordata; class Mammalia; order Artiodactyla; family Bovidae; genus Bison; species Bison bison. The sequence goes on along the minus strand of NW_011494679.1, from coordinate 970,603 downwards.
GATGGGGATGACAAAGGATGAGATGGTTGGATGGCATCACTGGCTCAAAGGACTAAGTCTGAGTAAGCCCCGGAAGTTGGTGATAGACAGGGAGGCCTGGCGTGCTGCAGTTCATGGGGTCACAAAGAGTCAGACATGACTGAGCGACTGAACTGAACTGATTCTGACAAGAGTGAGGTGATATTTCATTGTGGCTTTTATTTGCATTTCTACAATGATTAGTGATATCAAGTATCTTTTCATGTGTCCCTTGGCCATCTGCATTTTCTCTTTAGAAAAATGTCTGTTCAGTTTTTCTATCCACTTTTTTTTTTCCAATCCACTTTTTTGTTTGTTTTGTGGGAGAGATTTGACATTGAGTTGCATGAAGTGATTAAATATTTGGGGTATTAACCTCTTATTGGTCATATTATTTGCAAATATTTTCTCCCATTCAGTAGGTTGTCGTTTTATTTTGTTGATGGTTTTCTTTGCTATGCAAAACTTTTAAATTTAATTAGGTGATATTTGTTTATTTTTGCTTTTGTTTCTTCTGCCTTAGGAGACTGGTTCAAAAAGGTATTGCTACAATTTATATTACAGTGTTCTGCCCATGTTTTCTTCTTGGAGTCTTATAGTTTTCAGTCTTATATTTAGGCATTTAGGTCTTTAATCCATTTGGAGTTTATTTTTATACATGGCATGAGAAAATGTTCTAATTTCATTGTATTTAACTTATATGCAGAGTACATCATGAGAAATGCTGGGCTGGAAGAAGCACAAGCTGGAATTAAGATTGCCAGGAGAAATATAAACAACCTCAGATATGCAGATGACACCACCCTTATGGCAGAAAGTGAAGAGGAACTACAAAGCCTCTTGATGAAAGTGAAACAAGAGAGTGAAAAAGTTGGCTTAAAGCTCAACATTCAGAAAACGAAGATCATGGCATCTGGTCCCATCACTTCATAGGAAATAGATGGAGAAACAGTGGAAACAGTGGCAGACTTTATTTTTCTGGGCTCCAAAATCACTGCAGATGGTGACTCTGCCATGAAATTAAAAGACGCTTACTCCTTGGAAGGAAAGTTATGACCAACCTAGATAACATATTCAAAAGCACAGACATTACTTTGCCAACAAAGGTTCGTCTAGTCAAGGCTATGGTTTTTCCTGTGGTCATGTATGGATGTGAGAGTTGGACTGTGAAGAAGGCTGAGCGCCTAAGAATTGATGCTTTTGAACTGTGGTGTTGGAGAAGACTCTTGAGAGTCCCTTGGACTGCAAGGCGATCCAACCAGTCTATTCTGAAGATCAGCCTTGGGATTTCTTTGAAAGGAATGATGCTGAAGCTGAATCTCCAGTACTTTGGCCACCTCATGCAAAGATTTGACTCATTGGAAAAGACTCTGATGCTGGGAGGGATTGGGGGCAGGAGGAGAAGGGGTCGCCAGAGGATGAGATGGCTGGATGGCATCACTGACTCGATGGACATGCGTCTGGGTGAACTCCGGGAGGTGGTGATGGACAGGGAGGCCTCGCGTGCTGCGATTCATGGGGTCGCAAAGAGTCAGACACGACTGAGCGACTGAACTGAACTGAACTGTCCAGTTTGAGTACTCCAGTTTTGATGCTGGAGCTGAGATCAGAAAGCCACATTTCTGCTTTTCCATCTGATGCCCTGCTAGACAGCTTCAGCGAGTGCTGGTGGAAGGGAAGACATGCTGCTTTCAGCTTTCTCCCTGAAGGTTCTGTGGCCTTCCTGTCACAATTAGAGTCACCTCAGGGGTGTTCTTCAGTATAGCAGCAGTTCCCAGCAGCAACTGAATCCGCTTTGGGTTTTTCCAAATTTTCAGGATCAGCTTCACCATGCTCTCCCTCTGCCTAGAGAAAAGGACACCAGCTGAGCTGCAGATCTGGAACTCAGGTCCATAGAACCGCACTTCTAAGTTTCTAAGTTCTAATGACTACAACCTTTCTGTTACTACAATGCTAAGGGTTGTAGTTGCTTCTAGCTGTTGTCATTTCCATGACACCCGAGTTTCCTTTTCACTCCTTTAGTTGCCCATTAACAACTTGGGAGAAGGCAATGGCACCCCACTCCAGTACTCTTGCCTGGAAAATCCCATGGACAGAGGAGCCTGGTAGGCTGCAGTCCATGGGGTCGCTAAGAGTTGGACACGACTGAGTGACTTCACTTTTCACTTTCATGCATTGGAGGAGGAAATGGCAGCCCACTCCAGTGTTCTTGCCTGGAGAATCCCAGGGACGGGGGAGCCTGGTGGCTGCCGTCTATGGGGTCACACAGAGTCGGACACGACTGAAGTGACTTAGCAGTAGCAGCAGCAACAACTTTACATTAATTAACCATTCTTTATGTTGAATTCTCTCTTATTCAGATAACCTGTTTCTGTCTCTTGACTGGCATACTTAAGAAGTGGTTATGACAATGAACAAATAGAGACACAGGATGCACCAAAAGTTGTTGACACACTTTTTGGAGCTATGAGCCTGGTGATTTTACTAGGCAATGTCATGCCTGTGAGTCACCAGCAGTGCAGTACCTGAAGAATTTCATGGTAAAATGCAGTCAAGTCAAAAAGCCGGGCAAAAGCTTCCCAAGCCATATGCTGTATTCTGGGATGAGGTTGTATGAGGGTAGGCATGGTGTCTGTCCATTCATGGTTTTATCCCAGTGCTTGTGTGTATTTACTGAATAAATGAATGGATGGAAATTAAACACAGTGCAATTTTAGGTGACAGCAGATTTAACAAGTTCAAGGATATTCCTCTACAATAAAGTGACCACAATAACCCCTTTAAAAATTAAGGATGGATCCTCCACAGTCCCTTCTCTGTCTCCAAAATTTCCACTTCTCTGTTTGCAGGCATCTTTGTGAGTTCTTTAGGACCTTGGTTCTTGTCGTATTATTAATTACCTTAAAATATCATTCAACTGTAGCAGTCTTGGTAATCTTATTATCTCAGAGGGACAAGGAGCAAAGATTAGTTGGTTTATCATTTAAGTAATGAGAATTTTACACTTCTCTAAAGAGATTTATGAGAGTAATTAGTCTAAGAAGAAGTTTCCAGCATGAGTGTTATTAGGTGGAATAATTAACCCTAGTGGGGTGAAGTACTGACTAGCAACTTAGCAATCACTGAATTTCAGTTTCAAACATTCATAAATATATATAAATGTGAATTGCTAATAATTATTTAATAAAGCACTAAAAGAAATTTATGACCAACCTAGATAACATATTCAAAAGCACAGACATTACTTTGCCAACAAAGGTTCGTCAAGTCAAGGCTATGGTTTTCCTGTGGTCATGTATGGATGTGAGAGTTGGACTGTGAAGAAGGCTGAGTGCTGAAGAATTGATGCTTTTGAACTGTGGTGTTGGAGAAGACTCTTGAGAGTCCCTTGGACTGCAAGGAGATCCAACCAGTCCATTCTGAAGGAGATCAGCCCTGGGATTTCTTTGAAAGGAATGATGCTAAAGCTGAAACTCCAGTACTTTGGCCACCTCATGCAAAGATTTGACTCATTGGAAAAGACTCTGATGCTGGGA
>NW_011494679.1:966188-966949 GCF_000754665.1 Bison bison bison | reverse complement strand
ACTGAACTGAATTGAACTGAAATTTAATTATAAATTATCAATATAAAGCATGATGTATCAGCAAACTTTATATAGCCATTAGCTTATTTTTTCATGTTCTTCAAATATTAAAAACTTTTAAAAAATGATAAACATGATAGGCAGCATGATACACTAGCAGAGCACTGGTCTTGGAGTTTGCCCCTCGCTCTGCCTTTCACTGTGTCCATGACACTTGGTACGTCATTTAACTTTTTTTTTTTTTTTTTGTCATTTAACTTTCTAAATGTTAGTCACTCAGCCATGTCTGACTCTGTGACCGCACAGACTTTAGCCCACCAGGCTCTTCTATCCATGGGATTTTCCTAGGCAAGAATACTGTCGTGGGTTGCCATTTCCTTCTCCAGGAGATCTTTCCCACCCAGAGACTGAACCCACATCTCCTGCATTGCAGGCGGATTCTTTACCATCTAAGCCACCAGGGAAGCTTCTAAATCTTGGGTTTGTTCAGCTGCAAAACAAAGAGGAGAACTAGCTATAAGGCCCCTTCCAACCCTGGCCATGGATATTGAAGATACAGACATTGCTTAAGTCAGGCAGCAATAGTTAGTGCCTAGGCTATCCAGGTTATGACTTGAGCTCTTGATTCCTAAAGAGAAATTAGGATTTAATGCCTACTATGTTGAGGGTAGGAGAAGAAGGGGGCAACAGAGGATGAGATGGTTAGATGGCATCACCAACTCAGTGAATATGAGTTTGAGCAAACTCCTGGAGATAGTAAA
>NW_011494679.1:965602-966088 GCF_000754665.1 Bison bison bison | reverse complement strand
TTGCACAGATGAGCCAATGATGAGATACCACAAGCTGCTTTCTGGCGTAGCCCAATCTTTACAACTGATTTAGTCAACGCTATCTTCAATTTGCTAGAGGTAGAGAGGGGAGTTCATGCCATGCTGACTTCACAGTTCAAGAGCTTTCCACTAGGCATTAGTGAAGGTTAAAGGAAACCAAGAACACAGGAAGTAAGATGATGGGAATACTGAGGTTATAATCCCATGTTGGAAGCACACTCCAGGCATGGCCTTGCTATCATGTTATAATCTGAAGGACTTGACAGGTCTCTACAATGTGCTCTGAGCACTCTCTTGTGTTACATGAAAACATGGCCCAATACAATATCTTCAAGCATAGCAACAATGAATAATTTAGGCATAACACAAAAGCAGATACAGAAATTCCCTGTCCAAACAATTACAGAGTACTTGATAAAGAAGGAAAAGGCATAGTTCCCTTCTCAGAAGCACAAGTAGTGTAAT
>NW_011494679.1:957118-965502 GCF_000754665.1 Bison bison bison | reverse complement strand
TAGTGTCTACCTTAAGACCACTGGGGAAAAAAAATTAAAACATGCATCCAAATTTCCTAGCAAAATATCTAGCCCAGAATAAATATTCTATAAATGGTAGCTATTACAATCATTACTGTGATTAATTTCAATGTCATAACAACAAAATGTCAGTCAAATTTAGAATCCATGTAATTTTGATTATAAACCCCATAGGCTCAATTAAACCATCTTGATAAACTCTGAGAAATTGGAAAAGTTTTCTTAAATTACTATCCATCTCTCTATCCTATTTTGAAACACAACTAATACTATACACTTTAACCATTTTACAGTCATTAAATTTATTGTCAGTTAAAAACCACAAGCAAATCTCTCTGTGCTACATCATATTCCATTAAATTAGGTTCTATAACTGATAAAATTTTTTCAGACTTTAAAAGATATTTTTAAGTAATTTAAATCTGGAAAAGAAGTAAAATTTAATTTTAGTTCTTTGGTGTAGTTTAACAAAGCTCTTGATAACACCATAGAAATGACAGGACTTAATCAGTTGGCAGAAGAGGAATCTAGTGAGTACCTGCTGAATATTAGGCATTGTGTCATTGCTTTAGTTAAGTCTAAGGCATTTGCCTTAATCTTTCCTATTGTAGATTCCTCATCTAAGCCACAAAATGCAGAAAATTATTGAAGTCCTCATTATTTCCACCTTCCAAAAGGCGGTACATAATTAGTAGTATAACAGATTATTTTATTTTCCAGGGATGGAAAAATATATCCTATCCTATACGCATTTTTTTATAATGTGACAAGGCTAAGTCATAAAACCATTCTTCGCCTTCTCAGCTAACTTCCCCGTCCTCTTGGAAGCTTGCCCTTGGAACCCAATCACCATGTAGTGAGGAAGCCAAGGAACCATGGAAAGATCACAGGCAGGTGTTCTGGTCATAGTCTCAACTGAGTTTCCACCTGAGATTCTGGCCAATAGTCAGCACTGAGCCCCAGACATGTGAGGGCTTAGGAAGGTCCAAATTCCAAACTTTGAGCTGTTCCAGCTGATGCTGAGTGGAGAAAGGACAGACTGTTCCCACTGAGCACTGCCTCAGTGCACATTTGTGAGTGAAATGCGTGTCCTTGTTTAAAGCCAACAAATTGTCAAGTGGTTTATCCTGCAGTAATGATAACCGGAACAAATACCATTCAAGATGTATTGAGATACATATAATGGATACCTTAGGGCAGTAGAACTCATTTTTCATTCAAAAGTAGTTGAGTAAACCTTAGACAAATGATGGTTCTGAATGAACACATTCTTTCCTTTTGCAGTGATCTTACTTTTCATACAGATATTCATGTAGCTATGAATATAAAAGTATAAACTAATACTGTGAGAGAATACATTCTATAATTGATTTAAATTTTTAAAAATAGAAGAAATTGAATGTTTTTAAAAATATTAGAGACTCCTAGAATTTTTGTCATCTTCTAAAAAAAAAAAGAATGGTAGGATACATGGAAGCCATTGAGAATTTACTAAATAACCTATAAGATTTATCTGACCCCTGATGTGGAAGAGTCCAGGGAGAAATGTGCTCTGCAGCTACCTGACAAGATCTTTTATTGCCAACACTCAACTGTGAATTTTCAACAAAGCATCTTTCAGGTATTTCCATTTAATTCTTTTTCCTGCTCTCACAGCAGAAACTAACTTTAGCCTAGAGATTTTTTTTTTCCCTCCCTCTTTTTGCTTTAATCAGTGTCAATCCTAGGTAAAAGTCTTTACCCATTTCTAACCCCCGTGCTCCACTTTAGTGCATGCCATTCCCCTTGGTGCTATCTTCTGCAGTTCATCTCATCTCCCAAGTGTTGTGCAATTTCCCTGGACTGATTACACCTGTCCAAAAGATTTAGCCTAGGTCTGTCTTTCAAATCCTATTATCAATGCTCCAGAACATCCTCTTTGCAGTATTCTAAATGTTTAGGCTTTGTTGAGTTTCAGGGAGACTTAAGACCTCTAAGAGACTCATTCTGTCTCACTAGGGGCTAGAATTATGAAATATGAAGTTGGCTAAAGGGTAAAGTGAAAGTTGCTCAGTCATATCTGACTCTTTGTGACCCCTACAGTCCATGGAATTCTCCAGGCCGGAATACTGGAGTGGGTAGACTTTCCCTTCTCCAGGGGATCTTCCCAACCCAGGGATTGAACCCAGGTCTCTCGCACTGCAGGCAGATTCTTTACCAGCTGAGCCACCAAAGAGTAAAGGGTAAACAATAAAAGAAAAGGCCATGTGAACGGTGTCAACGAGGAAAAAAAAAAAAAGCACAACATGAAAGTTGTGAGTTAAGTTTTATTGGGAGCAAAATGAGGACTATAGTATGGGAGACAGAATTTCAGATAGCTCTGAGATACTGCTCCAAAGAGGTTGAGGAGAAGGTCAGTACATTTATGATTTTGGTGAAAGAGGAGTACATACAATAAAGCACGTATTTTTTTTTTTGCAGAAACTTGCTGCTAGTCTCGTGGAGGTTTCTGCTAGTGAAGAGGACCAGACATCACCATGAAGGATTTTAATGCTTTTCTAGTGTTGACTAAATTATACACTCAGCACAAAAGTTGAGAGTTAGTTTTTATTTGGTGGGGATGTTAGGACTAGAGCCTGGGAGACAGTATCTCAGGTGATTGCGAGAGAGCTGACTCCAAGGAGGTGGGGGAGGAGCCAGGCTATAACTTTGCAGCAAGGGCAGGTAATCTGAATATTAAAAGATTACTCTTAATTAAGAAAAGCTAAATCTCTCACATGAAAAGATGTAGTGATCTTCTATGTATGGAAAGATGTAAGCATCTGGGCTTACTGAAATCATTTCTTTCATATACATCTAGCTATCTGGGGCCAATCCTGCTTTCTTTATTGTTGACATCCCACCTCCTTGTTTACTGTAAGAGATGGCAGATGTACTGGATGGCCACCTCTTGCATTCCCCTAGTCCTCGTGCTTACTGGGCTTAGCTGATGGCTTTCTTTCACCTGGGTTCAGAAATTTGCATTTGGAAAAGGCTTGTTTTCTGGTAGAGTGCAGAGCAGAAAACATTTCATTTCACACTAAATATGAGGAGATGCAAGAATTAGGCTCATAAGATCTTCTCTTGAAAATATCTAACTATCTGAAGACCTGTTCTGCTAGTTTTTCCCAGAACACAGAAGGCCTCATTCCTGATCTCCACCTTGAACTCCTATTAGGGGGAATTGAAGGTCAGCAGCAGCAGCAGCTCATGTTTTAATCCTTGATCTAATCACAAACATCACTAAAATATTATGGTATCATTTTCTGCTAAGGCCTGATTCCCCTAAACATGCTTCCTAAAAGAGTACTCAAGCAGCTGTGACCAACTGCCTAGAAAGAGAAAAGAGAAGAAACCTTCTTGCCAGCTTGACATGCAGCCACCAACAGGCCATCACATGTCAGTGTTTCTCCACTGAGAAAATTTTCGTTTTTGAGTGGTGCAACCAGTCCAATAAAACTAGCAAAATGATTGAGGTTTTTTTTTTTTCCCTTATCCATGGACAGAGGAGCCTGGCAGGCTACAGTTCATGGGGTCACAAAAGAGTCGTACACAACTTATGGACTAAACAAAGATTTCATTTCTTACTGTTTTTCAACCTCCCACAAATGCAGAATCTTCCTGGTATCAGCATCCATCAAGATAGGTCCCACAGAAACAGGGATGTGAAGGAAAGAGGAAAAAAATTAGCATTTAATCTCTGAAACTAAATTCTAACCCAATAAAATGATATTTTCATGCATACTTTAAGAGTAACTTAAGACATTATGGTTAGAATCCCCTCATGTCTTACTAAAGCTCTGCGTGATAATAGTGCTCCATGATGGTTGGGGAAATTTATCGGGCTGTAAGGGGGAATATGCTACCTGAACCCTGATACTGATTGTTTCTGATTAAGGGTATCACTGAACATCTCCACAGAAAAAACATTAATATGGAGTTTTTATCCCTCTCCATTCTGTATGTCTTTATTTTTAATGAATTTCATTAAGCAGAATATTCCCATAATGATTGCTGTCAAAAATTCAATTTACAATCTCTTTGAAGAGAGTTTCTTGTTCTTGGTGACATATACATCTGCAATCCTTTCAGTAGGCATCTGTGTAGCTGCTTTTAGTTTTGATATTTCATATCAGGTAGAATTGCCTGCCATCCTGCACCTCTAGTGTCTGATTAAAGTTACTCTATGGAGGAGAAAGAGAATCTATAATGTGAGCAAAAGAATCTATGTGAGCAAAATCATCAGGACTTGGTCTATCGTCACCTGAAAACATTAGGCTCTGAATAATTAGTCACCACCAGACCTGGAAAACATAGTTATGATGTTGACTTAAATGGGCCATTCTGAGAGTAAAATGATAAACTTTCTGTAAGATGTCTCCTACATAGACACCAGCTCCATCAGTTGTGAAGCAAGCAGTTTCATCTACCCTAATTAATTTGGGAACAAAAGGTAGAGGGCACATCCCAAATGGTAATAGTCTGAAGAAATTCAGCAGCTGCCTTTGTTTACAGGTTTGTAAACAGAGTCAGATGGAAAGATTTTTAAAAGAGCAGTAAATGGCAATCCACATGGATAATGAATTGAATTAATGTAGCAATTAAAGTTTATTAAAATGAAGTATTACCCTTATAGAGAAGCTGACAATGATGTAAAAGCTGAAGATCTGCTTTCATAAATTGAGGTTTAGCAAAGGAAATTTAAATTCACAAGAGGTTATAAGGTCCATTCTGAATATGAATGGACAAGACAAGACAGTTGAGGTTTAAGAAGTAGTCTTAAAAGAGTGAAGGATGTAGAGCAAGGATAATTAAATATTACTCATCAGGAATATAGGTTTGCCTTAGACAAAGGGTACCGTCTTTTTTGCTGATAAAAGACTCTCTGGAGGTGTGGGGATGGGGGGTGATGCTTTGTTCTTAACGTGAAAAAGAAACTTGTGAATTATAAATACTTCACCTGAAATGCAAAAAACAAAGGAAAATGGAAGTGTAACTAGGAAGGGTGATAGTGTGTAAATTATTTTCCAAATGTAAAAGGAGGCACTGAGAGGTGAAGAAAAGCTAACAAGCAAAGTTAACCTCATTCTTAAGAGGCAGCTGAACACAGACTATACCCAAAACAAAAAGTGAATCCTAGTCCTGAATTTTGTCTATGGCTCATTGGCTCAAAATTTGGGACTCAGAAGGAAATTACTCCAGAGAGAATGTCATATAGTTCCTTAAGTTTTACTATTACAGTTTATCAGACTTTCATTATGGAATTTTCTTCTCTGCTCGAGATTATTATTATTATGTTTAGTGTACTATCAGTGGTACACAAACATGAAGCAGTTTTATTTTTCTCGAATGACCATCCCAACAAATGCTGTGTTGATTTTTTTTTCTTGTCATGGTTGTAGACCTTCCAACAATGTCTTGTATCCCTGATCCTATCTGTGAGGCCAATTGTCTTGCTATTCACACTGTTCACTGAACCCAGAGTAGGCAAGGCATGAGCTAAGAGGCTGGAAGGAGACTCAAGGAGCCAGCCGTAGGAACTACAGACACGTTCATTGTCTCCTGGCTGGTGCTGCAGCCATAATACAGCCTCTCTCCTGGCTGATACAGCAGCTGCAGCAGCAGCCACAACATAGTCATAATGTAGCCATAACATAACCATGGCATAACCTCACATATCATAACCATGATGTCACTCCAGTGCTACAGCCCCGGTGCAGTAGCAGCCAGGGCTCTCACAGTGGAGCTCTTACAGACATACTGCACAAATAGCCCGTGACCAAGTGAGTGCTTTGTGATGTGTATAAGTCATACAGGCTGTAAGTGACCTCAGCCTTTACATAACCATGCAAAGTGTTTACAGAACGTGGGACGTGAGAGCGTGGGGCAAGGGAGACTGACTGGTGCCATCTTGTTAATTTCCCCACATGTCTTACGTGGAAACATCAACTTTCAAGTTATATTAGGCTTAATTTAAAATTCCACTGATTCAAACCTTCCCCTGTATGTCCAGACATGTGGTTTGAGGGCCATGATCTGGTAGTAGGGTGTGGGTCTGCTTTTTGATTCTTCCTGCCTGTCACCTTGAAGTAGAAGAAGGACTTTGGTCTACTCCTGAAACACCTCTTGTATCCCCTCCTAAAGGACTTTAGATGTTATTCTCTCTAGTTTCTCACTAGCATCATCAAGGACTCTCGAAAAATATCCATACCAGGGCTTGTCCTTGGTCTCACAAATAATTTTAACAGTGACTGAAAAAAAGGGGCAGGTGTCCATCATTTTGAAAGCCACTGGTTTTGTCCTCTCTGTTAGTTTTGACTGGCTTTGGTTTCCATGGCAGTGTTGACTAACTGTTGATCTCCTCTTGGTGGCAGGCATGCAGATGGCATGGCTAGGGAAAGGGGTAGGTATGGAAAAGTACTTCAGCAAACTCCCCGTTACACACAGAAAAGCAGACAATTTGACTCCAGCCTGACCTCTTTCAAGCTTCTTCTCCTGCCCCTCCAGAGTATATCACTGACCTTTTGGCACTGGGGCAAGAAGACTTGCCTCAAGGCTGACTGTCTTGAAAAGCAAAATGACTCTTCATCAGCCACATTCTATACTGTCTAACTGAACCTCAAGTTCTCTGTGTACACACGAAGTGGTGAGGTGGTAAGCAGACAACCCCGTGGAGGCCCTTACTTCTACTCTGACAGCTTTCTCCAAGTCTCTTCCCATTGTTCAAATAGTACCAGTGTCTGTCAGCGTAGTGTCTAAGGTTGCACAGATGAGCCAATGATGAGATACCACAAGCTGCTTTCTGGCATAGCCCAATCTTTACAACTGATTTAGTCAATGCTGACTTCACAGTTCAAGAGCTTTCCACTAGGCATTAGTGGAGGTTAAAGGAAACCAAGAACACAGGAAGTAAGATGATGGGAATACTGAGGTTATAATCCCATGTTGGAAGCACACTCCAGGCATGGCCTTGCTATCATGTTATAATCTGAAGGACTTGACAGGTCTCTACAATGTGCTCTGAGCACTCTCTTGTGTTACATGAAAACATGGCCCAATACAATATCTTCAAGCATAGCAACAATGAATAATTTAGGCATAACACAAAAGCAGATACAGAAATTCCCTGTCCAAACAATTACAGAGTACTTGATAAAGAAGGAAAAGGCATAGTTCCCTTCTCAGAAGCACAAGTAGTGTAATAAGCATGTCCTTTAGGGGAACTTTAACACACACAATTTTTAAGCTTCACTAAGCTATTAATCAAGTATGATGTCACAGTGACAGATTCATTTCAATTTGTTTTAAGGAAGAAGAAAACGTCAATAAATTGATTATGAGAAGATTTATTTACACTGATGAGAAATTTTTACCTATGCAGCTTGGCACTGGATTCTAAAATTGTCCAAATATACAGAACTGAGAAGGACTTTTAACCAACATGTCCTCAGGGCCATAGCAATGCTTTTGACTGAGATAGTCACCTAGAACTGATTATCTATGTATGAGAAGTCAGTGATTCCACTGTGAGGGTGGCACAGATATATAGGAAATCAAAATTTTAAATTTAAGGAGTAGGTATCAAATCAGTAAGTAGTTGACATATATACACCACCATGTGTAAAAAATAGACAGCTAGCGGCAACCTGCTATAGAGCAGAGGGAGCTCAGCTCAGTGCTCTGTGGTGACCTAGAGGGATGGGATGGTGGGGTGGGAGGGAGGCCCACGAGGGAGGGGACATGTGTACACGTATCGCTGATTCACTTTGTTGTATAGCAGAAACTAGCAAAACATTGCACAGCAACTATACCTTAATTTAGAAAAAATCATTAAGTAGAATCTCAAATATTAGAACAATTTTCCTTTTAAAAATTAATGAGGTCAGTAATAGCGGGTAGACTATTTAAGTCAACTTTCCCAGCAAAACAACTGGAAAATATGGAGAAAACTTTTTAAATATTTTAATACATTGGGAATAACAAAGCACACAAAATTGACAGTGACAAATTAGAAAAAAGAAGAATCTAGAAAGATGGTATGGAGGAACCTATTTGCAGGGCAGCAGTGGAGATGCAAACATAGCGAACAGACTTGTGGACACAGTGGGGGAAGGAGAGGCTGGGGCGAACTGAGAGAGCAGCATTTAAACATATACATTACTATGTGTAATACAGATAGCTAGTAGGAATTTGGTGTATGATGCCGGGAGCTCAAACCTGGTAATCTGTGACAGCCTCTAAGGGTGGGATAAGGTGGGAAGAGGTAGGGAGGTTCAAGGGGAAGGAGACATGTATACCTAAGGAAACATACACCCATCTGAATGCAGAGTTCCAAAGAACAGAAA
>NW_011494679.1:956561-957018 GCF_000754665.1 Bison bison bison | reverse complement strand
ACCTATTTCAAATCCTAAAAGATGATGCTGTGAAAGTGCTGCACTCAATACGCCAGCAAATTTGGAAGACTCAGCAGTAGCCACAGGACTGGAAAGTCAGTTTTCATTCCAATCCCAAAGAAAGGCAATGCCATCTCGTTTCATACATGATATTTTACATGTTCAAATGCCATTAGTCCAGGTTCGATGCAGGATACTGGATGCTTGGTGCTAGTGCACTGGGACGACCCAGAGGGATGGTATGGGGAGGGAGGAGGGAGGAGGGTTCAGGATGGGGGACACATGTATACCTGTGGCAGATTCATTTTGATATCTGGCAAAACTAATACAATTATGTAAAGTTTAAAAATAAAATAAAATTAAAAAAATAAATAAACACAAATATCAAATTTGAAAAAAAAAAGAAAGAAAGGCAATGCCAAATATATTCAAACTACCACACAATTGCACTCATTTC
>NW_011494679.1:906716-956461 GCF_000754665.1 Bison bison bison | reverse complement strand
GGTGGGAAGAGGTAGGGAGGTTCAAGGGGAAGGAGACATGTATACCTAAGGAAACATACACCCATCTGAATGCAGAGTTCCAAAGAACAGAAAGGAGAGACAAGAAAGCCTTCCTCAGTGATCAATGCAAAGAAATAGAGGAAAACAATAGAATAGGAAGGACTAGAGATCTCTTCAAGAAAATTAGAGATACCAAGAGAATATTTCATGCAAAGATGGGCACAATAAAGGATAAAAATGCTATGGAACTAGCAGAAGCAAAATATATTAAGAAGAGGTGGCAAGAATACACAGAAACACTATACAAAAAGATGTCAATGACCCAGATAACCACAGTGGTGTGATCACTCACCTAGAGCCAGACATCCTGGAATGCAAGGCAAGTGGGCCTTAGGAATGATCACTATGAACAAAGCTAGTGGAGGTGATGGAATTCTAGCTGACCTATTTCAAATCCTAAAAGATGATGCTGTGAAAGTGCTGCACTCAATATGCCAGCAAATTTGGAAGACTCAGCATTAGCCACAGGACTGGAAAGTCAGTTTTCATTCCAATCCCAAAGAAAGGCAATGCCAAATACATTCAAACTACCACACAATTGCACTCATTTCATATGCTAGCAAAGTAATGCTCAAAATTCTCTAAGCAAGACTGCAACAGTATGTGAACCAAGAACTTCCAGATGTTCAAGCTGGATTTAGAAAACGCAGAAGAACCAAAGGTCAAATTGCCAAAGTCCGTTGGATCACAGAAAAAGCAAGAGACTACCAGACTACTTTACTTACTGCCTGAGAAATCTATATGCAGGTCAAGGAGCAATATTTAGAACAAGACATGGAACAATGGACTGGTTTCAAATTGGGAAAGGAGTACATCAAGACTCTATATTGTCACCCTGCTTATTTAACTTCTATTCAGAGTACATAATAAGAAATGTCAGGCTAGCTGAAGCACAGGCTAAAATCAAGATTGCCAGGAGAAATATCATTAACCTTAGATATGCAGATGACACCACCCTTATGGCAGAAAGAGAAGACGAATTAAAGAGCACCTTGAGGAAAGTAAAAGAGGAGAGTGAAAATGTTGGCTTGAAACTCAACATTCACAACACTAAGATCATGGCATCCAGTCCCATTGCTTCATGGCAAATAGATGTGAAAACAGTGGAACCAGTGAGACATTTTATTTTCTTGGGCTCCAAAATCACTGCAGATGGTGACTGCAGCCATGAATTTAAAATATGCTTGCTCCTTGGAAGAAAAGCTATGACCAACCTAGACAGCATATTAAAAAGCAGAGACATTACTTTGCTGACAAATGTCCATCTAGTCAAAGCTATGATTTTTTCCAGTAGTCATTTATGAATGTGAGAGTTAGATCATAAAGAAAGATGAGCATCATAGAATTGATGCTTTTGAACTGTGGTGTTGGAGAAGATTCTTGAGAGTCCCTTGGACAGCAAGGAGATCCAACCAGTCCATCCTAAAGAAATGAGTCCTAAATATTCATTGGAAGGACTGATGCTGAAGCTAAAACTCCAGTTCTTTGGCCACCTGATGTGAAGAACTGACTCATTGGAAAAGACCCTGATTCTGGGAAAGATTGAGGGCAGAAGGAGAAGGGGACAACTAGGTTGAGATGGTTGGATGGCATCACCGGCTCAATGGACATGAGTTTGAGTAGGTTCTGGGAGTTGGTGATGGACAGGGAAGCTGGGTGTGCTGCAGTCCATGGGGTCACAAAAAATCAGACACGACTGAGTGACTCAGCTGGACAGATGGCTGATTCATGTCAGAGACCAACACAATATTGTAAAACAATTATCCCCTGATTAACTTAAAAAAAAAAAAAAAGAAGGAAACTGAGAGAGGAATACTCTGTGGTGGAGACTGTTTTCCCCACAGAGATGACTCAATTCTGGAACACATGGCTGAGAGGATCAGAAACTAAGTAATACCTGTGGTCAAACAGAGCACAAGGAAAATTTGATATCCCGGTCCATTATCCAGGAAGGACGCTGGTACATTCCTCAGGCTTTAGGTTGGGACCCAGAAGGGCGTTACTTAGAAATAAGGGGAAATCATATGCCTCTGCTATGACTGAAGCCCAGTTTGAACCATCTCAAATTCCTGCTGCTGCTGCTAAGTCACTTGAGTCGTGTTCGACTCTGTGTGACCCCATAGACGGCAGCCCACCAGGCTCCCCCATCCCTGGGATTCTCCAGGCAAGAACACTGGAGTGGGTTGCCATTTCCTTCTCCAATACTCCAACTTACCTGACCAAAGTAAATGTAAATCCTACATAGAGAAAAATTATATCATTCAGAACCTTAAATTGTATCTTGAATTATGAATGGTACTCTATCAAATACAAATCACACAAAAACGTAAGAAATTGTAAACAAAAACAAGAGAAATACTTCAGAGACTCTGAATAAGGGTTACTAAGTATAGCTTTTAAAACAAGTATGACTTCAAGGAAATGAAAAAGAAAAAATGAGAATTGGGAAAATAAATCAGGAATTTTTCTTAAAAAATCAAGTGGATGCTTTTGACCTTAAAAAAATGCAGTAACTGAAATTAAGAATACAATGCTTGCTCTTGGAAGCTTGTGCTCACTCCATCATGTCAGACTCTTTGTGACCCCATGGACTATAGCCCACCAGGCTCCTCTGTCCATGGAATTTTATAGGTAAGAATACTGGAGTGGGTTGCCATGCCCTCCTCTAGGGATCTTCCTGACCCAGGGATCAAACCCGCATCTCTGGCACCTCCTACATTGCAGGTGAATTCTTTACTCCTGCACCACCTTGGAAGCCCAAGAATACACTGAAAAAAAGTGAAAGTTAAAGTTGCTCAGTCTTGTCTGACTCTTTGTGACCCCAAGTACTATACAGTCCATGGAATTCTCCAGGCCAGAATACTGGAGTGGGTAGCCTTTCCGTTCTCCAGGGGATCTTCTCAACCCAAGGATCAAACCCAGGTCTCCCACATTGCAGGCAGATTCTTTACCAACTGAGCCACAAGGGAGCCCAAGAATACTGGGGTGGGAGCCTATCCCTTCTCCAGAGGTTCTTCCTGACCCAGGAATCAAACTGCAATGCAAGTGGATTCTTTATCAACTGAGCTACAATGGATGAGTGTAAAAGCATTGTTAGACACAGCTGAATAGAGATTTAGGGAACTGGGACATGAGTAGGATGTAAATATCCCAAATATTAAGTACAGAAGCACAGAGAAATCAGTGAGTAAAATGCAGAAATAACACAGAGTAAAGGGGATACAGTTAAGTCTAACATAAATGCACTTAAGAGTTCTAGATAGATAGGAGAGAATGAGCATAGCAATACTTAATGCGATGTTGAGAATTTTCCAAACTGACAAAAATCATCAAATCACAGATTCAAGAAGAATTCTAATCCCAAGCAGCATAAATCTAAGTGGGATTAAACCTGCCATGGTACATCATGGTGAAAGCACTGAGACTCAAAAATAGAAACACAATTTGTAAAAGAGTCATGGTAAAAATATAAATTAGCATAAAGAAGCAATAAGCTCATTCTTAGGAAACCCTATTAAAGATACACTGTATGAAAGATATATCTTATGCATGAAGTTATTCATTGTGACATGATTTGTGACAGCAAACAATTGAGAATAAAATAAAATGTCTACCAATGGAGAACTAGTGGAATAAAGCACAGTGCCTGCACAAGACACCACTCTGGGACATCCAGACACTGTATGCTTCTCAATATTATGGGACACAAAGTATACAGCACAGCCTGTGGAATATCCTTGTCAAAAATAGTTGACCCTCAATCGTACTGAGTCTGTAGAATCAACTTCCAACTTATAGGATATATGGGGCTACAGGAACAAACAAATGACACTTCAAGAAAACAGACTAATCCATTATATGGGACATCCTCCAGGACAATAATAAATTCAGCTCTTAAAAAGGCAATGGCATAAAATGAAAAACTTGGTAAGAGGAAATTAAAAACTCTGCTTTTGCACAATGAAGGAAACTATAAGCAAGGTGAAAAGGCAGCCTTCAGAATGGGAGAGAGTAATAACAATTGAAGCAACTGACAAAGAATCTCAAAAATATACAAACAGCTCCTGCAGCTCAATAACAGAAAAATAAACAACCCAATCAAAAAATCGGCCAAAGAACTAAACAGACATTTCTCCAAAGAAGACATACAGATGGCTAACAAACACATGAAAAGATGCTCAACATCACTCATTATCAGAGAAATGCAAATCAAAACTACAATGAGGTACCATTTCATGACAGTCAGAATGGCTGCTATCATAAAGTCTACAAACAATAAATGCTGGAGAGGGTGTGGAGAAAAGTCAACCCTCTTACACTGTTGGTGGGAATGCAAACTAGTACAGCCACTATGAAGAACAGTGTGGAGATTCCTTAAAAAACTGGAAATAGAACTGCCATATAACCCAGCAATCCCACTGCTGGGCATACA
Source organism: Bison bison bison (assembly GCF_000754665.1). NCBI lineage: Eukaryota > Metazoa > Chordata > Mammalia > Artiodactyla > Bovidae > Bison > Bison bison. The sequence continues at coordinate 951,969 of NW_011494679.1, read as the reverse complement.
CACCAAGGAAACCAGAATTGAAAGAGACACGTGTACCCCAGTGTTCATCGCAGCACTGTTTACAATAGCCAGGATGTGGAAGCAACCTAGATGTCCATCAGTAGACGAATGGATAAGAAAGCTGTGGTACATATACACAATGGAATATTACTCAGCTATTAAAAAGAACACATTTGAATCAGTTCTAATGAGGTGGATGAAACTGGAACGTATTATACAGAGTGAAGTAAGTCAGAAAGAAAAACACCAATACAGTATACTAACGCATATATATGGAATTTAGAAAGATGGTAACAACAACCCTATATGTGAGACAGCGTAAGAGACACAGACATAGAGAAGAGACTTCTGGACTCTGTGGGAGAAGGCAAGGGTGGGATGATTTGAGAGAAGGGCTTGAAACATGTGTATTACCATATGTGAAACAGATCACCAGTCCAAGTTCAATGCATGAAACAGGGCACTCAAAATCAGTGCACTGGGATGACCCAGAGGGATGGGATGGGGAGGGAGGTGGTAGGGGGTTCAGGATGGGGGTCACATGTACACCCGTGACTGATTCATGTCAATGTACGGCAAAAAACCACAACAATATTATGAAGTAATTAGCCTCCAATTAAAATAAATAAATTAATTTAAAATAAATAAATAAAATAAAAACAACTACCCAATGATTCATGGGATTTTTTCCCTAATTGGAATACACTAATTATAAAGACAGGGAAATCCAAATAATGGCTAAGCAATCAACACTAAAAGAAAGCATGTGATTGTGCTTACATAGGAAAATAATTGTGATTTTAGAACTGTGTCCTAAAATATGCAGGGGTAAAATGTCATGAGTTCTGGGATTTGCAACAAAACTACGAAAGAGGAAATATAAAGCACAGGTGATAATATTGATCTTGATCATTGCCGAATATGTGTTATGACTATATGAGATTTCCTTATAATCTTGTGTATTTTTCCTAAAGTCTCACAGTGAATTTTTTAAGTGAATGTGTTTCCCAGAGGTGAGACCTCAGAGTGTCATATCAATTAGATATATATTCAGACTTTACTTCCTGTTGCCGACACTCACACATCCTACACGTCAGGCTCTGTTCTAGGGAACAGAGGCTGGCCCAGGCCCTTGATGTCACAAGCTCACAGCTGTGCAGGAGTGGAGATGAGAGGGCAGGCAATGACAGAAGAGCATGAAGAGTTCAGCAGTGGGCACATTCAGGATGCTTTGGGCTCTCACAGTAGGAAACACCTCGCCAAGAACTGGAGTGGACAGCGGGGTCAAGATAACCTTCTCAGGGTGTCACCTATGCTGAGATGTGAAAGATGAGCAGAATTTGGCCAAGGAAGTAAGTGGATTTTTTCTAATTATGGGCCAAGAGAAACTCAGTCCAGACAAAAGGGATGGCAAGAATGCCACGCCTTGTCTTCTGTAACCAAGGCCACTGCAGTGCAAAAGGTAGGTCCTGCCCTACTCACTCTTCACAAGGATTCCAATGGCTCATGGGCAATGAACCCGTGTGACCTGGAGCACCTGCCCTCAGGACTTGTGAAGTGAAAGTGAAGTCGCTCAGTCGTGTCCGACTCTGTGCGACCCCATGGACTGTAGTCTATCAGGCTCCTCTGTCTATGGGATTTTCCAGGCAAGAGTACTGGAATGGGTTGCCATTTCCTTCTCCAGGAGATCTTCCCAACCCACGGATTGAACCCAGGTCCTCCCGCATTGTAGGCAGATGCTTTACCGTCTGAGCCACCAGGAATGATAGGTGAGCTCTTATTTGAAGCTGATACTCTGCTTCAATGTACAAATAGTATGTCTTCATTGAACCTCAGTTTCAGCTAGTCTGAAAGAAAACTGACTCTGGGGTGACCTCTGTGGGGCCCTCCAAGTGAATTTTGCACACCCCATAGAGTTTATACTTTGAGTACACCTTTCCTGAACATATACCCCATCTTGGGTAATAATCTGCCTAACCAGTTTCACATGATGTGGTAACAAACCAACCAACACAAGCTTCATTTTCTTTATACAGTTTTGACCCTAGTAACAATCCCCTGGTAAAAGTACTAACAGCCCTATTTTATGAATGAGGAAACAATGGGGAGACAGTAGTTCAGGAAGATCAAGTAACGTGTTGACAGTAATGACCTGAAATTCTTGTGAGTGAATTCAGTTATCCACTCCCCTTCACCAACATCCTCAAATGGATCCCCTTAGCTTAGGGTTACATCTGAAATAGTAGCTGAAGCAGAAACTGGGTTTATAGTTTCTAGCACTAGCTATAGAACTATGATGAGGGGCTAGTTATTCTCCACCAGTTGGAGACCAACTGTTGCAACAAATCTGGAAATACCGGTTGAAGTGAAATGTCATCATGATCAGTACAAGACACTTTCAGAGAGTTATAGTGAACAAATTAGCAGTTTTTGTTGAATTTATGTTAACTTTCTTCATAAAAATATGCTCTGTGAGTTCATAATATAATTTTTTAGGAATTGCAAAATATGTGAGAATATCACCTTTCTTTTGTCTCTCAGCTTCAGTCATCCCTATGTCCATCTCATCTCTGGTCCTTGATTAGACTTAAATCTCCCGCATGGTCCATGAAGGCATGACATACCATCCTAGACAGAGACACATCCAGTTCCTAAGAGCAGAGAGAATGGCAAAAATGATTATGTGGCTTAAATAAATTAAGCAACAGCAATGCCAACACAATCTATTCCCACGGTGAAAGTAATTAAGTATCCTATTCAGATATCGCCTATTCTCCATCAATTACCAGATCAGCAAGAAATCACATATTCCAGCTGAGCCACCTGGATCACTGTGGAAAGCACCTACACTTGTTTAACCTGAGATGCTAAGAAGGCAGGGTCAAGAATGTTCCGCTGAAGCAAAAAAACTTGCTCCTGCTGTTATTAGCATTCTAATTCTGATGCAGTGAAGCGTGGACTATGTGGCATTTTTGTTTTCTTTAAAAAGTGGAAGGAAACAGGGTGGGATGATGAGTAAAACAAGTGACGGGGATTATGAGGAACAAACCTCCAGTTATATCATAAATTATAGGGATGTAATATATGGCACAAAGACTAGGTCAGTAATATTGGAATAACTTGCCATGGGGACAGATGGTAACTAGACATCATGGTGATCATAATGTATGCAAATGTCAAATCATTATGTAGTGTACCTGAACCAAGCATAATATTATAAGTCAACTATATTTCAATTTAAAAATTTAAATGAAATTAAAATGCAGGAACACTCTTCAAATCAAGAGTGCTGCTATGCTAACAGCTTCTGCACCAGGGTGAAACTAGAATATTCTTTATCAATAAGGTAATAGCGAAGCACTGTTGTTGTTTAGTAACTAGGTCACATTCAGGTCTTTTGCAACCCCGTGGCCTGTAGCCCAGCAAGCCGCTCTGGGCTGGCTCTAAGGCCTTGCGGTGCCATCTGGGATCCGGGCCCGCTCCATCTTTCTGCTTTGTCGTCCAGTGGAGCCGCCAGCTGATGGCTGCCACAGACTCTGCCCTCACACAGAGCCTTCCAGATGCCGAAAGAGGTGGGAGGAGGGTTTCTCCACGCACTCTCATTTTTACAGGAAGGAAAGTCCTTCTCAGGAGAGTTTCCTTGCTGTTTAATTGGTTATAGTGTAGACACAGCCCACACTTCAACTGATGACTGTCGCTGATAACGACTGATTGGCTTTGTCTTGTCAATGCCCCTGAAGGCTGAAGAGAAGCCCCATGAACCAAATGCATTCCTAATACTCGATGGAAATTGAAGTCTTTGAACAAGGCAGTGTGTAGTGGGAGCCAGGAGGCAGAGAGAGCTGCTAGGCATTTAACAATAGTTCACACCTTCCACTCTGGTCACTCCACACCCATATGTGCCATCTTTATGCTAAAATAGCAGCCTCACACTTACACAGCACTCATTCTTTCATTTCTTAAGAAAACAACGCTCGAGGATCATCCAGTCTCTGGCTCCAGGTCTTGGACATCTGGGTGAGGCACAGTTTTCTTCACTGGGTCCATGTTTGCGAAAGTATGGTTAAAAGACCAGTTACCTGCCCATAACATGACAACGTGCACTGGAAGAAAGGGAAGAAGGTAAGTGCCACAGCAACATGTGTGTGAACAGAGTGGAGAAAGAGGCAAAGCAGAGAGGTGCAAGCTCCTCCTTACTCAGCTGGACGAGAAGGGTGAAGACTCCGCTCCACTGGCACGGTCAGCCCCAGGACAGCCAGCTAGAAGTCCGGGTTCTACCCCTGGGAAGATGCCCTTGCTCGCTGTCAGTGGACTGACCTGCTTCTGCCCCTATCCTCCACAGACCTGGTTCTGCCTCGGAGAGGGTCTCCCTTGTCTCTTGTCCTCCACAAAACTGGTCCTGCTGTCCGGTGATTCATCCTCCCTGACTACATCTAAGATGCACGATGTGAAACAGCTTTTTGGAAGTACGCACGGAGTTAGACGCCTCATTCTTGTTGGTCCAGGTGTACAAACCTGCAGTTTCCCTTTGGGTTTAGTCTGCCAGAAGCTGTGCTTGGCCAGGATCATATTTTCCTTGGCAACACAGTGCTGCACAAACTTGTCACACCTGTCCAGTCATTCTCATGGTTTAGTAACTACAGGTAAAATGTCTGATTCAATGTGGTCTTTAATTCTGTACTTTTTAACCCCACCTTTTCAAAATTTGCATTTGAACAAGTGCGGGGGTCTGTCGTTTGACCTCTGCCCTCTGACCTTTTTCCTCTCCCTTAGTTTAATGGTCGCTGCCTTAAGACTTTTGAAAAGTATAGTCTTTGTTGGAGAAGTTGCCAATCTTTGCATACAGCCTTGCCTCCCCTTCACTTAGAAATAATTAACAATGGGGGATATCTGCAAGTGGCCTGAGGCACCCAGCTTATTAATTTTATCTTCTGATAAATCCCCTGTTTCCCTGCTGCTTTATAAACTAGCTTTAGCTTGGAGGGCAGAAACTGACTTTCCCAGCACTGCAAGACTTCAGATTAAAAGACTCTCCGTCAACTCAACTTTCAGCCTATGCTCAAAAAATGCCTCTCTTAGCAAAGCCTGTTTTCTTTCTCCTTATTCTCACAGAGACCACATGCAGACACTTTGTCTCTTTCTTATAGAACCTTAGTGAAGGAGTCTATAGACAGCCAATAAATCTCCATGCACTGAGTTTTTCCTTCTCTTTCTTCTAAATTAGATCAGAATATAGTCTGAAACCCAAGAAAAAACTGGTAGTTGGATCAAGTATTTTGTGACTGCATAACAGGTATTACCTACTTCCCAAATGGGAGAGCTCCAGCCACCACTGTCCTTGTTCTGTCTACTTCACTCTGCAAGTTTTACATTTTATGGTCTGTTCCGTATAGCACTGCAGAACAAAATTTGTGTCATATATCTGCTCCAAGCTTTAAATAACAGGGTATCTAATTAAAAGTAGTTTAAATTATATGAGACATATCTCAACAAACCCAGAGACAAGATATTTCAAAGGTTATTGTAATCATTAGCAATGTTACCAAGAGCTCATGGTTCTCCATCATTCTCAGTGTGCTAGCCACTCTCCTTGTGTTAGTATATAGCTTTAGGGGCTCCAAGTACTATCTCCCACACAGCTTCATCCCACAGGCAAAGAAAATAAAAGCATTGGAGTAGTTCTGTCTTCAGTCAAAGTGAAAGTCTTTCCCTAAAGGCTTCCCATTTTACTGCATTGACCAGAGTGACATCTCATGTCTATACCTGTCAAGTGAATGAAATTACAGTTACTGATTTGATCAAATCAACATTCATCCCCTTGAACTGAGAAAGGGCCTATAATACTGAAGAATCTTTGAGTTAAAAATGCAGCTGGGAGTTGTTCGATAGGTAACTATGTATTCCAATAGCCTAAGCTCTTATTTGAGAACAGTGTTCCTCAAGGTCAGTCCAGAAATCTAGTGTTCTGATTAATACAAACACATGCCTGGGCCTCACTCAGACCTAAATTAGCAGACTCTCCAGGGTGAAGTCCAAGAACTTGCATTTTAACAAGCTCTTGGATGATTCTTTAGCACATTAAAGACTGAGAGCCACTGCAAAAATCTTTGGGACCTCATCTGATGAAAATTCATATCCTAATGTCATCTGTACAAAACACCATTTTTGGTAATTATTTAGCAGAGTATGATTACTGTCATATTCAAAAACTGATGAACTTTTCCTTCTTTTATTTTTCTTTCTCTTTTTTTCTATTTTTCTTTCCAGACAGAGTCATCTAATTATGTCATTATTTCCTATAGAATTAAGCACCTCTCTCTGTGCACTGTGGGAACTCAATTTGTGTTATTCCTTCTTCTACTAATTTTATTCCCTGAAAATCACAAAGAGGAAATGTAATTAAAACAAAGATAAAACTAGAAGGAAAGAAATCCAAATGAGAAATCAGTTACTTGTTTTAATTTTCTCTGGACTCCCCTTGATGGAAATTGAGGTAGAATCTAGACTGGGAGTGAAATAGAGGTAAAAACATCATGAAACTCGGTAATTTTTAAACATTAGTCATTTGATGGCCACATAGAACATTCTTCTCCAAGGAAGGGTAACTTATTTCCCACTTCACTTACCACCCAGATCTGTGCAAGTTTCTCATCCATTGTGGATAGTTGGTTTCATGTCATGGGGTAGACTGATAATAAGAACTAATAATAAGTTCCAACTAGTGCTTACCATGCCCTGGGAGCACATGTTCAGGAGCTTTATTTATATTAACTCATTCAATCTTCATTCAAATAAATTGAGGCACGTGCATGCCTGCTCGGAGAAGGCAATGGCACCCCACTCCAGTACTCTTGCCTGGAAAATCCCATGGATGGAGGAGCCTGGTGGGCTGCAGTCCATGGGGTTGCTGAGGGTCGGACACGACTGAGCGACTTCACTTTCACTTTTCACTTTCATGCATTGGAGAAGGAAATGGCAACCCACTTCAGTGTTCTTGCCTGGAGAACCCCAAGGACGGGGGAGCCTGGTAGGCTGCCATCTACGGGGTCGCACAGAGTCGGACACGACTGAAGTGACTTAGCAGCAGCAGCAGAAGCCCAAGTTGAGGCACATATCTTCATTTATGTCATAAGCCTGGTTTTACAGGCAAGGAAACTGAGGCGAATGAATGACTTATTCCCTCATGAGAAACGAGATGAGTTTTGAACTCAAAAGTCTAGCTGCAGAGACTGTTCTTATAACCACAATGCAGTTAACACCTCTCAACCAACACCACAAACTTGTTCTGTGAATCCCTGGTAGCTTGTTTTGAGTTCTTAAAATTTTGTACTTAGTTTGAAGCATCTGAAAATCAATAGAATACATTTAAAATTTTGAGTTCCAGCTTTTGTTGAAAAATCAGAAAACTTGTGCTAACAAGATTAGGTCAGGGCTTTCCCTGGTGGCTCAGTGGTAAAAAAAAAAAAAAAAAATCTGCCTACCAGTGCAGGAGACACAGGGATTCAGGTTCAATCTCTGGATTGGGACTTTTCCCTGGAGAAGGAAATGGCAACCTGCTCCAGTATTTTTGCCTGTAAAACAGGCAAGAGGAGCCTGGAGGGCTAAAGAGTCACAAAGAGTAAGACCCGACTGAGCAATGGGGCATGGACACGGTAAGTCATACAATGACCATACAGTCATTTTCCCATTATTAGTGAGAAAATGAAAGATGGACCAAGAACCCCTGGTGCTTCATGGAAAATGAAAGGGTGCATCTTGCTTCAAATAACTGAGGAATCTTCCTAAGTGATGTTCAACATAAAAAGACTGTTAGTAATGTGGTATAAGTGGGGTGGTCTCATGTCACTGCATGATCCCTGATTAACTTCTAAAAACAGGGAGCAGGGGGAAGTTTCCCCATCAGTCTCTAAGAACATCCTGTTGAAGAAGCACCGTTTTAATCCTCTTTTTACATGTGGAGCCTGAGGCTCGGATTGCCCTAGGACTCCATCTAATGTAACACAGACCTGTGAAGGCAAACTCAGGACGCGGACCGGCTGCTCCCTCCGAAAGCTAGGGTTCCTCCCACCAAACCTCCCAGTCTCAAGTCCTACCACGTCCATGGTATGTCTGATAAAATGAATTCAAGGCATTAAAGTCAAGTTTGGTACTTTCTGTGTCCCTGGAACTCTAGTTCACTTGAAGTGGAAGAACCCCAGGGTACTTTAAGCTATTTGTTCCTGAGTCCATTTTTATGTCAGTAATTAAAGGTGAAGTGATTTTTGCGGGGGGAGGATAAACTTTCACTTCAGTTCAGTTCAATGCTCAATCGTGTCCAACTCTACAACCCCGTGGACTGCAGCACGCCAGGCCTCCCTGCCCATCACCAGCTCCCAGAATTTACTCAAACTTGTCTCCATTAAGTCGGTGATGCCATCCAACAATCTCATCCTCTGTCGTCCCCTTCTCCTCCCACCTTCAATCTTTCCCAGCATCAGGGTCTTTTCCAATGAGTCAGTTCTTCGCATCAGGTGGCCAAAGTAATGGAGTTTTGGCTTCAGCATCAATCCTTCCAATGAATATTCAGGACTGATCTCCTTTAGGATGGACTGGTTGGATCTCCTTGCCATCCAAGGGACTCTCAAGAGTCTTCTCCAACACCACAGTTCAAAAGCATCAATTCTTCAGCACTCAGCTTTCTTATGGTCCAACTCACACCCATACATGACTACTGGAAAAACCATAGCTTTGACTAGACAGACCTTTGTCAGAAAAGTAATATCTCTGCTTTTTATTATGCTGTCTAGGTTGGTCATAGCTTTTCTTCCAAGGAGCAAGTGTCTTTTAATTTCATGCTGCAGTCACCACCTGCAGTCATTTTGGAACCCAAGAAAATAAAGTCTCTCACTGTTTCCATTGTTTCCCCATCAAGTTGCAATGGAGTGATGAGGCCATGATCCTCATTTTTTGAATGTTGAGCTTTAAGCCAGCTTTTTAACTCCCCTCTTTCACTTTCATCAGGAGGCTCTTAAGGCCTTTTTGCTTTCTGCCATAATGGTGGTGTCATCTGCATACCTGAGGTTATTGATATTTCTCCCAGCAATCTTGATTCCAGCTTGTGTTTCATCTAGCCTGGCATTTCCCATGATGCACACTGCATATGAGTTAAATAAGCAGGGTGACAATATACAGCCTTGGCATACTCCTTTCCCAATTTGGAACCAGTCTGTGGTTCCATGTCTGGTTCTACCTGTTGTTTCTTGACTTGCATACAGATTTCTCAGAAGGCAGGTAAGGTGGTCTGGTATTCCCATCTTTTTAAGTATTTTCCACAGTTTGTTGTGATCCACACAGTCAAAGGCTTTGGCATGGTCAATAAAGCAGAAGTAGATATTTTTCTAGAACTCTCTTGCTTTTTGTATGACAGATGCTGGCAATTTGATCTCTTGTTCCTCTTCCTTTTCTAAATCCAGCTTGAACATCTGGAAGTTCTCGGTTCACATACTGTTGAAGCCTTGCTTAGAGAATTTTGAGCGTTACTTTGCTAGCGTGTGAGATGAGTGCAATTGTGTGGTAGTACAGGCATTCTTTAGCATTGCCTTTCTTTAGGATTGGAATGAAAACAGACCTTTTCCAGTCTTGTGGCCACTGCTGAGTTTCCCAAATTTGCTGGCATATTGAGTGCAGCACTTTCACAGCATCATCTTTTAGGATTTGAAATAGCTCAACTGGAATTCCATCACCTCCACTAGCTTTGTTCATAGTGATGCTTCCTAAGGCCCAGTTGACTTCACACTCCAAGATATCTGGTTCCACGATAATCACACTGTGGTGGTTATCTGGGTCATCAAATCTTTTTTGCATAGTTCTGTGTATTCTTGCCACCTCTTCTTAATATCTTCTGCTTCTGTTAGGTTCACACTGTTTCTGTCCTTTATTGTGCCCATCTTTGCATGAAATATTCCCTTGGTAGCTCTATTTTTTTTTTGAAGAGATCTTTCCCATTCTATTGCTTTCCCATATCATCTTTCCCATTCTATTATTTCCATCTATTTCTTTGCACTGATCACTGAGGAAGGCTTTCTTATCTCTCCTTGCTATTCTTTGGAATTCTGCATTCAGATGGTTATGTCTTTCCTTTTCTCCTTTAACTTTCACTTCTCTTCTTTTCTCAACTATTTGTAAGGCCTCCTCAGACATTCATTTTGCATTTTTGTATTTCTTTTTCTTGGGGATGGTCTTGATCACTGCCTCCTGTACAATGTCAAGATAAACTTTACTGTACCTTAAAATGTTATTCATTTTTTTTCAGCTTTACCCAGAAATTTGAAAGCTGACTGGTCATGTTAATTTCCATGTGAGGCTTCTATTGGCCATATGATGCAGAAGGTCACAGGTCCTTCTAAAATGGGTAAGGAGGCACGTTTTTAGTTACTCAAACACCACCATTCCTGATTAGCATATTTTTGCTTGTTATTTTATCTCAACAGTCATCTTATTTAAAACATTACCATTCTCATTTTTAAAAATATACTGAGAATCTAATCATTGGAGGAAAATGTCAGGATACCTAATACATCCTCACAGCATATACATTTTCCTAGTAGTGTTTGGATGAATGAACTCACAGACTAAATAGAGAAGCCTTCACTTCTGATATGATGTTTAAGACTCTCCACAATCCAGTGCCAACATATATCATGCTGAATGTCACACACATTCCTCATCGCCCTGTACATGGGGTTTCACTACATAGTTACATGGAGACTTTCTGCCTCCGATGACCTCCTTCTCTGAGCTGCAACCCCACAACCATTATTGCTCCTCTGACTACATCTCAGACATTATGGGTTCTAGGGACTATTTCAGGGCATTTCCTTCCTACTCCAACAGGGTTCATCCTTCCATCCTTGGTTCTGGCTTTTACTAACTGCACTTACATTTTGTTCCCATAATTATGTCTCTTTCACCAGGTTATACGGTCCCTGAGGGTGGAGACTGTGTCTTTTGTTTGTGTTTCAAATTATTTTTATTTGGTAATTTTATTTTTTACTTTATAATCTGTACTTATCACATTATTTCAAGATAAATTGAAAGATTACCTTCCAATCCTTTCATATTAATTAAACAGTTATTTATTTGCCATTGGACTTTTTGGCTTCATTCCAAGATTTTACTAACTTTAAATGTTATATCTTGTCTATTGTACAGATACCACACTAATAGTTGATATATGTTGAACTATGGGCCAGGTGTTCTCTGAAGCACTTTATATTCTTTTTGCCATTGAAAAGAGAGAACTGGAGTTCAGGTAAGTTATATAATGTGCCAAGATAAGTGGTGGGGTAAGAATTCAGACTCCAAAGCTGTGTTTTCTCATCCACTGATCTACACAGCCTCTCAAATCTTTGTAATCTGCTCCTTTGATGCCTGACATAACATTGCCATATCATTATCCTTAAAAAAGGAGTTTTTACTTATAACAATATAAACCATTTCAAACTCCAAATGACTATTCAAAAGGAGCAGTAATAGGGAATGTCTTATTCATTTCCTTCTCCCAACACCTAACATGATGCTTTTTCCTGGAATTGTTGAATCTGTTGATTTGATTTGATCGACTTCCTTAGATCTCTGCAGAAAAGTACAGAATCCTTGCCTAACAGGAAGTATTTTTCCAGGGAGACTGATGCTCCTCACAAGAGCAGGAAGCGTGTTTCCAGAGCTTGGATGTCTACTTCACGCAACACTGCAGGACGTGACCTGTGACATGTGTTTGATACACGTTCTTCTTCACCCAGCTGGCCAGCTGAATCAGTGTTGGCAAAGATTTTGAAATTTTGGACTGATTGCATCAAAACTTTTGCACTATAAACAAATAGTTTGAAATCACGCATATTGATGGCCTTGGATGAGTCTCCCACTGTCTGTTGCCACATCTTCCTTCTTCCTGAATGTCATCTAAGGTGACAAGGAGACAAGAAGGGGGCTCCTGATTTGCTGACAAGGCATTCAGTCAGGACTGTGTTGCTAAAATCCGGCTTTATCAAGTTACAAGTAACAAGTAATTATCATGCAGCACATCACCTAGAGTGCCATTATGCAAATTTACATATGGTTCAGCTGCACTGTTTAGACAAATATTTATCATCATCCTAAAGCCTGCCTTGCAAAGAGGAAACAGGCCAAGTGGCATTCTATCACTGTGCATCTCTTATTTTTTTTACACCAAAAATGAACTAGGCTGTTTTTATCTAGGACACTAAACCATTATGCAGGACATATCCTCTTATTAGTCTTTCACGGAGGAAAGAAGCTCTAAAGAAACTTTGATTAACCTGAAGAAGACACAATTCAGAGAGAACAAGAGAGCTATTTTTGAATACGTGAAGACAGTCATTTAGAAGAGGGAACAAACTTGACTTCATTGCTCTGCAAGGTCATGTTTGAAAACATAAGTCAGAATCTCAGAATTACAAGAAGACAAGTCTCAATCCAATCTAAAGTGGAATTTTTGAAAAAGGAATCTGTTCTTCGAAAGTTGAAATTTTCTTACTGGTTATATGCAAAGCTTTATAGCATTGACTTTGTAGATTTGGAGGATTTTTTACCAAATAAATCAAGCATTCACCTAAATAAGTTGCTTTTAAAATGGCCACATTGGAAATTTACAAAGTTATTCCAGAGAGGCTGCCCTTGACCAGGAAGAAATCAGAACACCTCTTTGAACTGTGAACCATTTTCTCCTGAAACGTCTTTGTGATGGCCAATCCACCACTGTTGATTCCTGAATTGGTCAAAAGGTATTCTGACCCTTATCTCTCCCACGAATGAAGTGAACAATGCAGGTGATGAGACTTTTGAGGAATCAGAATTTCAAAATCAAAGTGGTACTTTAACATTTGAGATGGAGGCATGTAGGATATTTCTAAAATTAATTCTTGCTAAGGCCCCCAAAGATCTCCTGAATCCTGCTGACTAACTTGGGGAATAGTGGGTCAGCTATTACTCAGAAGGAAAAAAAAATCAGTGTGTTCCTCTTTCATGACTCAAACCAAGACAGAACAAAAGAACATGGAGTCTCCTAGCAAAGATGCTCTTTGAGCTCCTGGGAATAAAACGAGGGGAAATGTGGCAATCATGGCTCTGTTATCACCCACCGGTCACAGGGACACATGACGCAGCGCAACCTCTGGAGGCTGTTGCCTCATCTGTAAAACTAGAATGATGACAAATACCTCAGAGATTGTCGTGAGCATTTAAATATATAAGTATTCAACATAATGCTAGTCCATATTCAGTTCTCAGCACATTTTGGATGCAATAATTACTATCCACCATTGTTATTGTGGTTTTGGTTCTGAATCATCCTTCTCATTACACTTCCTCACTTCTTCCATCCTGCTTTGTATAATTTTGAAACTAATTTGCATAAAATGCATTTTAATTATCCTACCAATTTCCAGCCCCCTATACTCTTTGAGGGATTTTGTTAAATCATGTGTGATACCATTTTTATACACAACATGACAGTTTGAAAACAAAGCTGTTTTTAAAATCTTTTATCATTCAATTATACACAGACTACACTGAGTTTTTCAATGTCATATGGTTTAAAAGCTAATGAAAATGTTAAGATTTGGGGCAAGATTACTGCGTTTGCTGTGAATACAAGAACAAGAGTGGGGACACTGGAACAGGTGGCCCAGGACAAAACCTCTTTGGTTGTTCAGTCTGTAAGTCATGTCTGACTGTTTGCAACCCTATGGAATGCAGCACCGTATGGGATTCCCTGATAGCTCAGTTGGTAAAAAAATCCACCTGCAATACAGGAGACTCTGGTTTGATTTCTGGGTCAGGAAGATCTATGTGCTGGAGAAGGGATAGGCTACCCACTGCAGTATTCTTGGGCTTCCCTTGAGGCTCAGGTGGTAAAGAATCCTCCTGCAATGCAGGAGACCTGGATTTGATCCCTGGATTGGGCAGATGCCCTGGAGAAGGGAAAGGCTACCCACTCCAGTACTCTGACCTGGAGAACTCTATGGACTGTATAGTCCATGGGGTCACAAAGAGTCAGATACACCTGAGCAACATTCACTTGTACTCTTTCAGACTTCCCAATCCTTCACTATTTCCCTGCATTTGCTCAAACTCATGCCCATTGAGCCAGTGATGCCATCCAGCCATCTCGTCCTCTGTCACCCCCGTCTCCTCCTGCCTTCAATCTTTACTCACTTTCTAATACTGGGCAAGTTGCTTAATCTTTGTGTGTCTGGGCTGAGGAAAAACATTTTACTCCTGAGTAGAAAACACTTAGGAGACTGCCTGGCACAGAGTGAGAGCTTAATGAGCTATGATTACTGTTGTTCGCAGTCCATGGTAACAGAGACATGGGGTTCAAAATTATGGAAGAAAAAGACAGAATCAGAATAGTGGATGGCAGGTATGGTCTCATAGAAAATGGTGGTATCCAAATTAGTTGATAAAATTTCTCTGTCCTCAGTTAACTGTGGACTACAATCCAAAGAGACTGACAAGCATGCTAGAGAGGGTTATACATGATACAAGACATGAAGGGAGCAAAGGCCCTTGGACTTCACAGCCACGGTGTTAAAATCACTTTTCAATATTCATTAGATACTACATTGAACATTTTTGCAAATTATATTTTTATGTCTGATGTATTGAAATTAGATGCATGTTTTAGTAATACAAAAAAAAACTGAATTTGTGGTTATAGCAAAGAACACATTTATAAAAATGAAGAAAATGGTGAAAGATGAAGAGTTTCACATCCTGGGTTTAACTCCCCAGTCTAACAGACATAGAGAATGAGTGTAGGGACACCAAGAGGGAGAAATGGGTAGGATGGACTAGGAGACTGTGATGGACACACATACATTATTGACACTATGCATAAAGCAGACAGGTAGTGAAAATCTAGTGTATATCCTAGGGAACTCAACTCAGTGTTCGGTGGTGACCTAAATGGGAAGGAAATCCAAAAAACAGGGCATATATGTATAATTATATCTGAGTTACTTTTCTGTACAGCAGAAACTAATACAACGCTGTAAAACAACTATACTTCAACAAAAATTAATTTTAAAAAACCCGAGTCGACTAGGAATTAGCTGTGCAACCTTAGACTAGTCACTTGTCTTCAGTGTCTCGGTTTCCCCAGCCATTGAAGGAAAGAAAAGAAGACATGTCAGTGTTCCCTAAACTTTAGCCATCCACAAGAACCTTCCAATTATTGACATATCCATATACATACTCATTCTATACAATGGTATCCTTGAAATCATGGTTTCCTTGCACTTTATTAGTGCATATTTAAAACTTTATTAGTGTATATTAAAATAAAATTTGTGAAAAATTTAAAAACAATTCCTTCTTGTACAAGCTAGAATCATACTGCATACTCTTTGGGAAACATTAGACTAAATGACCACTGAGTTAGTCGCTGAGTCATGTCTGACTCTCTGTGACCTCAAGGACTATAGGCCACCAGGCTCCTCTGTCCATGGGATTCTCCAGGGAAGAATACTGGAGTGGGTAGCCATTGCCTTGTCCAGGGGATCTTCCAGACCCACAGATCGAACCTGGGTCTCCTGCATTCCAGGCAGATTCTTTACTGTCTGGGCCACCGAGGAAGACCAGTGACCACTTAAATTCCTTATAATTCACAGATTTCAGCTATGTCTGAAAGAAAAGAAAAGAAATAAACAAAGGATAGTATGAAATAAGCACTCTTTAGCTGTTCAATCTCTTTATGACTTCCTTTTCAGTTAGAGGAGCCAGAACCACGTTAACTTTTATCTCCCAGTATGGAAGATTTCCTCTAATATCAAAGTCAGTTCTTTGACCAGCATATAATAGAGACTATTATTAATAGCTACAGCAAGGAAATTGAAACTACAAGACTATTAAGAGAACTGAATCACACCCCTCAGTCCAAATGAAGGGCAAGACAGCATGACTCAATTTCAACCTGGAAAAGAGTCAAGGCATACATCATAGGAAAGGGTAGGAGATTCCACCGAAAGAAGCAGGGAAGGTGTAATTTGAGGACAAGGAGAAAACAAAAGTTTGTTCCTTTGCATTCTCCACTTATTTTTCCCCAATTGTCATCTCTGTCACATAAAATTTACTGTCTCAAGTGAATCAGAACATTCTAGTAGGTTGGTAATGACCTTCATAAATCAGGTAAATTAGTTATTTTTTTCTTACAATTTTTCTTCTTCGATGATTTTCTGATCAATTTATGTTGCGTCTCATCAAGGGGCCCAGCCTTCTCTGTGCATGGAAAAGGCTGGTGGAAACCAAGGGGCTGGCCTCACCCAGGGGCTGCTTCTGTGCTAAACTCAAGGGTCTTTCCTTCCAGGTTGAAAGCTATACACAGGATGGCCAGAGGGAGAAATGGACCTTCTGTTTGAGGGCTGAGTCTAAGGTCCTCTGCTCATGTGAAATGCAGAGCTCACACTGTGAAGTGTGAAGGAAGCCAGCAGGAAGGAAGGGCTGCGGCGTCCTGCCTACAGCCCGGATTGAGGGGCCCCGGCTCTCTACTCCCTTCCAGCACACGTCACCAGCCGTCGTTGAACAGGACCCTTGGATTCTTCCATGAGTTACTTTGTCAGACCTTTTGGGATACTTCAGTTACTTACAGCAAGGAAACCACGGTGCAAAACATCAGCCTCTAGCCAGTGTCACAGAAAATGCAGGAAGAAGCGTTGGAAAGGGCTCATGATTTCACGTGGTCTCTAGCTTCCTTTCCTTGTTCTTTTTCTTCTTCTCTCCCCTCAAGAGAATCACTTATTCTTTAACATAAAATTCACTCCATCTAACTCATAGATTAGTGTTTGTAAGACACTGTGAAGACGTGTGGGTGTATTTTCCTGATGGTTTTCTTTCCTAAAATTAGTGACACCAAATCCCCTGTGACTGCATGTAAAAGGATAATATAGACACCCTAGACTTCCAAAGGTTTCCAAGCACTTTCCATGTGGATGGGTTCCCCACACTTTGGGGAAAGGTACAGTCTGTTTTCCCCGAGCCTTGAGGTTCTTATGTGAGTGTACACTCTAGAGCGCCCGTAGATCGTGTGTACATCTCAGAGAGATGGCAGTAACGACTCCCAGTCACCTCTCCGCCTCTTCTTTCCCCGGAAACACTGATAAGCTGCCAGGTCAGAGGGTTAATCTACCGACTGTGGGTCCATCACATTTAACTCAGTGATTACCTTCAGACAGAGGGTGGTTGATGCTTTAGGTTTATTAGTGGGGAAAATGAGTCCCAGAGCAAGACGAGAATTCATCCCCAGTCTCAAACCTCACATGGAAGTCGCTTCTTGCTCTTTGTAAACCTCAGGCTCCCTCAGTCCCAGTACACACCTTCCCATAAGTACTGTAGAACTACCATCTGGATGTAAGCGACACATCAAATTCCACATAACTCAAGAAACAAAGAGCTCCAGCTAGAGAGAGAATAACATGATAAAGATAACTTAACTGCTGTAGCACAGCAAACTGATCACCATTTTCTAAACAGGGCTTGCTGTGCCATATGGCATTTTCCATCTGCCATTCATGCTGTTTAAAACATGTGTCTCTCTCCCTCCTCTTGGTTTGTCAAACTCCTGCTCACCCTTCAGGACCCAACTCAAGTGTTTTGTCAGAGAAGCTTCTATCGACTTCCACCTGGCTTCCACTGCCCTCTGTTGGTACAGCTACTGAAGCAGTTATGATACGTGATAAATCCATAATGCTGAGAATGTTCAAATTCTGTCATCACCAGAGGCACAGCAGCAGACCCAAGACCTTGTTGAGAAAACATAATTCCACACTGATGAGCCTTTCATCTCATAGTAATCTAGCAGGGATAGGAAGCAGATTGTGCAAACGTGCACAATTAGAAAACCAAATCATACTTCACACGGGATTTGTAAAGAGAATTGGTGTCAATCACCGCCCTCCTCCTCAAACAAGATTATAATAAATGCAACCACAGTGCTGGGGGAATAGAGGTAGAATGTACAATTGATGGTAATTAGGGAAGGATGTAGCACCTGAAAATGATTTTGGAGGCCACCTCCACCTTTTTTTACAGAAGACCTCTGCACCGCTTTGATAACTGAACACAAAAACAGGTACTGTTTTCCACCTGTGAATACTAATGTGTCACACTATTATGTTATTTTCAAAATCACCACACAGAGTGACTTGTGAAGCTTATTTTTTCCCAGTTTATGGTTTGGCCAGCATGAGCTTACGATCTCAGGGAAGAGCAGGCTACCTTTACAACAGCGTCATTGTGCGTGGAATCACGAAGTAGATGAACAGCACCCGGTAAAAGAGATAAGGTTATTATGTGACTTCAGAGAAGCCGTGTGATATGACCCGAGGTAACAGGCCTAGTTATGAATGGGTAGGATCAGTCCCCCGTGATGGGTGAGACCTATGGGACCTTTAAGAAACTCAGCAGGGCTGTGAGCAGTGCAGCGGGGGCAGGAGCACCAAGGCGGAGGATGCGGCTTTCCCCTCACGCTACCAGCGTCCGGTCCTGCCGTGCTGATGCAGAGGCCCCGTGCTGGTGCAGAGGCCGTCAAACCCAGGCTCCGGCTGCTGCGGGCAGGACGGCCTTCAGCACTCGTCACTCATACACAGGCAATTAGCTTCCTCTCGCTTCCTCGTCCTGCTGCTTCTGTGGACGCTCCGGGTGGAGACAGGTCACCCGCTTCTCGTTCTGATGCCCTGTGTTGTCCACTCTCCCCTCTCTGTGCTGCCAAAGGCCACCTCACTGTTCCAGATGAAAGATCGTTCTATAATCATGGTAATTGCTGATCATTAGCCTGCACATAATCCCAGACAAATAAGCTTAATGACATGCACAGTCACAGAAATGGTGGGCTCTTTTAGTTCCCAATATAAGAAGCTATCCCACTATGGTTCTTTGAAAGGCTTTTAAGATAATTTTCAAACAGCACTGCAGATAGTTTTCCAAAAGGCACAGGCTGCCAACATCCTTTTGAAGACAACTGTGAATGCAGCGTGCTATAGCAGAAAAAATCTGGTTAACAATCCCAGCTCAGCCGCTTATTAAATCTGTGACTTTTAATCATGTTAGCAATGACTCAGGCCCTGGATTTCTCATCTGGGAAAGAGAGGTACTATTTTCTAGGGCTGTTGTGAAGGTAATATACACAGGTCTGGGGACAAAGTCAGCACACAGTAAGTAGTAACTCTGAACATGGTTTGTTTTATTATGATTATTACCTCTTTTCTTTCTTCAAATCTAGACCTACGTCTAACAAGCCAGGTTCTCTGTCACATTCTTTGTAACAAGCAGTTCTGGGAATTCTCCTAACCTTAACTTTTAGTTAAATCTTTCAAGTAATAACAAATTTCATATACTTTGGAATTTGCAATATTAAAGTACTGTTTTCTTCACAACTCACATGGCAAAAGGGCTTCCCCAGTGGCTCAGATGATAAAGACTCTGCCCACAACATGGGAAACCTGGGTTCGAGTCTGGAAGATCCCCTGGAGAAGGGAATGGCTATCCACTCCAGTATTCTTGCCTGGAGAATTCCAAGGACAGAGGAGTCTGGTGGATTACAGTCCACGGGGTCGCAAGGAGTTGGACGTGACTTAGCAACTAACACTTTCAGATGGCAAAATAAACCCACAGCCTGAAATGTAGAGGAAGCTCCCTGGAAGACCCTGGACAGTCCTGCTAGGGCCATCAAACAGAGGGACTCAGGACAGGGAGCAGGAGCGAAAGCTGGGCTGCAAAAGCTGTTGGGCTTCTCTCACATCATGATGGGAGCAACGGAGTAGAGACGTTATATCAACAAATGTGTGGAGTGCTCTCTCCACGTCAGGTGCCATTCTAGGCACTGGAAATAAAGCAATTAACAGAATTAAGTTCTCAACACTGTAGATCTTGCCCTTCAGTTGAGGAAAGAGGCAAAGAATGCACAGATCTATAAAGGTAAGTGCTACAAAGGGAAGTAAAATGGAGCAAGGAATTTCAGTTGTTGGCTGAAGCATGCTTCAGGGGAAGCAAGGAGCATGCCGTTTTAAGATGACCTTTAAAACGGACAGAGAAAGCCTCACTAAATGATGATACTTGAGCGGAGACCTAAAGAAAGTGAGGGAACAGCCAAAAGCCATCTGGGGGAAGAGGGTGCCAGGCAAAATAGCAAATGCTTTTGGAAAATTTTGAGCAGAAGAGTAAATGGTGTGACACGATGTTTTTAAAATCTTTCTAGATGATGTCTTAAAAATCTCTCTAAATGCTACATTGAGAGTAGATGTTTTATATCAAGGTCAGAAACAGGGAGACCAATTGTGAAGCTAATCCAAGAGAAAAGAGACACAGTATCATGGCCCAAGGTAGTAGTGGGAAAGATGTTAAGATGTACACAGTCTGTAAGCATTTTTTAATTGAAGTATTGATTTACAATATTATTAGTTTCAGTTGTACATATGCTGATTCAATATTTTTATAGATTATACACCACGTAAAGTTATTATAAAACATTAGCTATATTTTCCTCTGCTGTACAATATATCCTTGTTGCTCATATTTGATATACAAGAGTTTGTACCTCTTAATTGCCTCCCCCTATCTTTCCCCTCCCACTTTTCCATTCCCCAATGTAACCACCGGTTTTTTCTCTATATTTGTGAGTTTGCTTACATTTTATTAGATACATGCTTTTGTGTAATTTTTTAGATTCTATGCGTAAGTAACACCACACAGTAATTGTCTTTGACTTATTTCACTAAGCATAAGACCCTCTAGGTCCGTACACATTGTTGCAAATGGTAGCATTTCATTCACTTTAATAGTTGAGTGATATTCCACTGCATTTCTATAATCTCTTATTCATTCATCCGACAATGGAAACATAGGATGCTTCCATATTTTTATTGTAAATAATTCTGCTATGAACTTTGGGCTGCATGTATCTTTTCGAATCAACATACTGCTTTTTGAGAAAATTCCATACTTTTATCCATAGTGATTGCACCAATTTACATTCCCACCAACAGTGTGTTATGGTTTATTTTTCTCCATACTCCCTCCAACATCTGTTATTTGTGTTCTTTTTGATGATAGCCATTCTGACAGGTGTGAGGTAATATCTTATTGTGATTTTGACTTGATTTGTCTGTTATTCACAATGTTAAACATCTTTGTATGTCACTGTTGGCCATCTGTATGTCTTGTGTGGAAGAATGTCTATTCAGATTTTCTGCCAACTTAGGTTGTCTGTTGCTTTTTCATGTTGAATTGTATACATTGTTTATATATTTTGGATATTAATCCCTTATCAGTCATATCATTTGCAAATATTTTCTCCCATTCTGTAGGTTGTCTTTTCATTTTGCCATTGGTTTCCTTTGCTGTACAAAGGCTTTTAAGTTTAATTAAACCCTATTTGCTTATTTTTGCTTTTATTTATTTTGCCTCAGAAAGCTGATCCAAAGAAAATATTACTAAAATTTATGTCAAAGAGTGTTATGCCTAGGTTGTCTTCTAGGAGTTTATGATTTCAGATCTTTCACTTAGGTCTTTAATCCATTTTAAGTTTATTTTTGTATTTGGTATGAGAAAATGTTGTAATCTCATTCTTTTACCTGTAGCTATCCAGTTTTCCCAGCAGCACTTATTGAAGAAGCTGTCTTCCTTCACTGTATATTGTTGTCTCCTTTGTCGTAGATTCACAGCCCATATATGTGTGGGTTCATCTCCGAGCTCTCTATTCTGTTCTGTGTGTCTGCTTTCATGCCAACACTATGCTATTTTGATTACTGTAGCTTTGTAGTATCAAAGCCAGGGCATGTGATACCTCCAGCTTTATTTTTTGTCTCACGATCACTTTGGCAATTTGGGTTTTTTTGTGGTTTCACATGAATTTTAGTTTTCTAAAACCAAACTAGCTGTTCTAGTTTTGTGAAGAATGTCTTGGGTATTTTGATAGGGATTGCATTAAATCTGTAATTGCTCAAAGATTGCTTTGAGTCCTATGGACATTTTAACAATGTTAATTCTTCCAAATCTAAGAAAACAGGATATATTTTCATTTCTTTGTATCATTTTCAAATCTTTAATCAATGTCTTATAGTTTTCAGAGTATAGCTCTTTCATTTCCTTGGTTAAGCTTATTCCTAGGTATTTTATTCATTTTTGATGTGAACAGGATATATTTTCATTTCTTTGTATCATTTTCAAATCTTTAATCAATGTCTTATAGTTTTCAGAGTAGAGCTCTTTCATTTCCTTGGTTAAGCTTATTCCTGGGTATTTTATTCGTTTTTGATGTGATAGCCTGGGTTTATTTTAAAGAGAAAGTCAAAGAATGTCCCAGTGGATTAGGTATGATTGTGAGAAAATCATGGATAATGCTAACATATTATGCTGAGTATCTGAAAGAGAGATGATGCTACTTACTGAGTTGAGGAAGACTTATAAAGGAGTAAGTTTGGGAGGAAGAGAAATAGTTGCATCTCAGACATGTAAGTTTAAAAGACCTATTAGACTGCTAAGAGGAAACGTTGAGTAGGTAACTGATTATTCAAATCTAGAATCTAGCAGAAGGTCTGGGATGTAGACACATATTTGGGAACCATTAGCTCACAGATGTTATTTACAGTTTTGGTGCTAAATAAGATCTGGGAGTTGGGGATGGACAGGGGAGGCTTGGCAGGCTGCAATTCATGGGGTTGCAAAAAGTCAGACACGACTGAGCGACTGAACTCAACTGAACTGAAGATCTCCAAAGGAGTGAATACAGGATGGCAAGAGAAGAAATTTGAGAACTCAAATTTTGTTAAGTAGCCAAAGAAGAATGAAACAGAAGTCTGACATAATTAGAAAATCTTTAAATCCTATGTGATGTAGAAGGGCTTCCAGAATTTCTGCATGCTTTAGGGCAGGCTTGGAGAGTAGCTGATGATGCTGGTTGGTGAACCTGTAAGGAGGGTAATTGATGATGCCGATTGGTGAACCTGTAAGGAAAGTAGTTGATCACGCCGGCTGGTGAACTTACACGGAAATGCGACTACACTGGGAACAAGTGGTCCCAAGTGAGAACTACAGCAAAATGTTAATACCAGTGAGATACTCAGCTTAATCCAGGACCAAGCTAGGGAACTGAATCCTTAGTCTCTGACTTCACCAGGATCTGACTCAACCAAGACAGAAAATTTCCCAAGTTTATGAGCTGAAGACTTAACCGTCAGATGCCAGCAAGGTACCACTGACCAGAGGAAACATGGCATTGCCTGGGTCTAGAGGAGCCACAAAGATGCTCCAAGGACCTAGGCACTTAGCTCTGGGACTTCTCCCCTTCCCTACCTCGACCTAGTCACCTAATCTCCCTCCGGCATATTCCAAGATCCATATTGGAGAGAAGCAGAAACTGGGGAAACATAAAAACAAATCTATCCAAAAGAGACTAAATTATATATCAGACGCTATTTAAATTAGCAACTGAGTCTACTGAATTGGACTAAATTTAGTATCCTCTTGCACCTGCTACCAAATAAGGAAGGGCCTCTTTTGAGATGATTAGATGAATTATGAAAAGTACAGAAGCTATACTTTCTCTGCATATTTGAATGTGCTATGTAAATTTACAATCAGAAAAATTTATAAATTCATCTTGTCAACTGTGAACTACTTAGTCTGAGACATGTAGGAGTGTGGGGTGAGTAAAGAAGCTCCGAAAGTTTCAAGAGGTTGGAACACAGGACACATACTCAGAAGTTTCTATAAGCTGGTGATTAGGTAAAACTATTAATATGTAAATTAGACATCAGTGCCTGGGAAGATAATGGAATCGAAAAGGAAATAGTAAATATCTCAGGGAATTAACACAGTCACATCAAATAGTAATATAAATTATATGGTGTGCTTAGGGTTATTCTTTAAGAAGCAAAAATTAATTTACAGACATCTCCTCAGTTCAGTGAGTCTTTTTGGATCACCTTGACACTATGGCACAACAAGCCTCCCAGCATCCCCACATGGCAGGAAAGAAGGGATATGCCAAATATTTAGCCTCTTTTCAATTTACTAATGGAGCCACGAGTCAAAGGGTGGTAGAATATCATGGGCCAGTCTCTTCTGCTTCTCTACTCCAGTGTTCCCCTGTGCTGGGAAAAAGCATGAGAATATGCTGACAGGACTCTGACTTGGAGGCTTTTCAAACCCAGCAGGATTTGGGTTTGAACTGCTGAATCAGTTAAGTAGCTGAACTGCTGTTTAACACTGGTTTTAAGCTTTTAGGAATAAATGTTACAAATATGTAAAGCTTGTATCAGTCCCACTCACCACACAAATACACACACACACACACAAACTCATGCATACATACACAAAATTCTCCTTCACTTTTGCTCATTCTTTCATTTCCATTTTCATCCAACAAACAAATAGTGGGAACCTACTCTATTCCATACAGTGACCATGATGTCAGGTTCCAAGTGTAAAAAATTGTCTCGCACCTGACCTTAAGCTGTTCACTGTTTAGTAAGAAGAGTCAAACACACCACCGACAAAAGATAATGCATCCAAGTGTGATGGAGATGCAAAGGAAAGAACAGTCCCTCTCCCACTTCATGTCCAGCCAAGGACAACACTTATTTTACCCATCAGCCTGCCTACAGCCTTGTAACCACTTCCAAATTTTTATTTTATCCATCATCTATTCCTTCCTATTAAAACCAGCTTGCTCTCTCAATTTCCCTATTTTTGTCAGGGTTATGGCCATTTACAAGTTGCACAAAATTGAATAACTTGGGTATCCCTCAATCTTACTTATCTTTCATTATTTTTAATCAAATTCCAACTAATCAAAGCCTCATAGGTCAAATTAGCAGAAAATCCAGGATCTCCCTTAGCAATTATGCAAGGACTATGGGAACCTGATGGGCTTCCCTGGTAGCTCAGCTGGTAAAGAATCTGTCTGCAATGCATGAGACCCCAGTTCGATTCCTGAGTCAGGAAGATTCCCTGCAGAGGGGATAGGCTACCCACTCCAATATTCTTAGGCTTCCCTAGTGGCTTAGACAGTAAAGAATCTGCCTGCAATGTGGGAGACCTGGGTTTAATCCATGGATTGGGAAAATCCCCTGAAGGAGAGCATAGCAACCCACTCCAGTATTCTTGCCTGGAGAATCCCCATGGACAGAGGAGCCTGGTGGGCTGCAGTCTGTGGGGTCACAAAGAGTCAGACACAACTGAGTGAGTGAGCACAGCACAGGGGAACCTGGCCCTCAGGAATGACAGACGCTGACCCGGCACCTGGCCTGCTGACAGCAGCACAGGCGGTCTGGAGGTCAGAGCACCCACTAGACACCTGGATGCTGGCAAGGTGACTGGACCCCGTTCCCAAGCCGAGTGTTCCTCCCCTGGGGCAGAGTGCCCCCCACCCACCCCTGCCCAGCACTTAATGTCCAAGCCCAACTATCAGCACACAGTCAGCCACACAGACATCAGTCACTCTAAGACCAGACACAGAGTGCAGTGGCTGGCCTATTGTGTAGCCTAGATGTCCCTATTCTGACCAAATTCCCTGATTTCTCCAGCTACCCAGAGTGCTGTCTGCTAAGGGCTCTCGATTGAGTCCCTGCCCAGGAGAAGCGTGTCTTCTTTCTTAGCGTAGGCACTTTCCCCTCCAGTAAACTTGCACTCAAAGAGTCTTTGACCAGGCAAGGATAGGCCAAGATCCAGCCCCTCAGGGCTAAATTCAGGACACCTGTGAGGGACAGCTCAGTTTTCAAGTCCCTGATAGCGTGAACTGCATCACAGGTCACCTCCCTCTGTTCATTCCTGTCGGCTTGTGTTGCTCTATGGCCCTGAACACAAATCTCCATCTCAGACTGCTTCCTGGGCAAACCAACCCTGGCAGGTGGTAGGCGACTCTACCTACCCAATCCCCGCCACCCTGCCAACCTCGTCTTCCATCGCCTAGACTTTGTGCTGAATTGGACTTACTCTTCAACAGTAACATTTTTCCCATTCAGTGTTTCATCTCTGGCCTCTTAATCATTATTTTGCCTTTATTAGGAGGCTGTTCTATCTGCAAATGCTTCAGGGAGCTAGAATGTAGATCTAAGCCGCCTCTTTCCACCTGCTTTTACTTCTGCCACTTTTGCATGTTGTCTCTGTGAAACTGGATCATTGAACCTTCAAAAATTCTATCCTTACTGTCACATATTCAGATACAACTCACAAAAGGAACCCCAGTTCCAGGATGGCTGGGCCTGCTGAGCCCAGTCACCGATACTAAAAGTAAGCCTTTCTGGTTAGCAACCCAGCCAAGATACTGAGGCCAGGGAGAGTTTCCTCTTGGGCCTCCTTTTTTTTCGGTCTTTCAACCTCACCAGGAGCTTCTAAACTCAAAAGACTCTCTTATAGCTTTAATTTCAAGCATTTCAGAGATAAAGAACTTGGGAGTCTCAAATGTACTTCTGGCAGGAAGTTTCCAGGACCTGTATCAATTTGCCTAAGAATTTATGAGTGTTAGGAACACAAGAGCCTATTTATCTCACATTTGCCTCAACAAGAGGGCCCTGACCAGGACTCTAGAAACAGCACCCAGATGATGATGCAGCTGGCAACTTTTGCATAGAAGCTTTATTTAAAAAAAAAAAAATTCTAAAAAGTCTATCAAATCAGGCAGCACATTACATTACTCAATACTGAATTCTTGGTAATAATCAAAGTTTTAGATGGCCAATAATAAATCACTTAATCCACTGCTTATTCTTATTTCCAATTTTTAAGTCATTCTCTGTCTTCTTTGGCAGTTTCTGATAGAAAATGTAGGCTGAATTTCTTTCCTCTGGTAAAATTAAAGATTTACAGAATATAAACATAATTTAACTGAGTAATAGACACTAGTGGCTAAAATAAGCTCATAATCTCTTCCGCTGACAATTGCCTAGTTTGACTTGTAAACAACAGTTTGTAAATGTGTTTATCGTTGTTCCCTGCAGAGGATATTAACCTGTCCTTGGACTTGGCCTGAGTTTTCCATTTTAGATCACTAAATAAATACACGAGCAATAAATAAGGAAAGAGGGAAGGAAGATATGGTAATAGATTTTTTTGCAGCAAGAGACTCAATTTCATATCCTACCCCGACCGCATAAATTTGGACTTTTCTTGCGTTCTCCATCTTGGTAAATAGCACCATTTATTCCTAGCAAGTAATCAAGCTATTATTCTAGCCATCTCTGCCACACACTAAATCTTCCACCAAGGCCTGTATGTGCCACATTCTGTAGAGCACTTAATACTTTCCCTCCTCTTGTTAACTGAATTAAGCCATATGGACCCTGCTCTCGAAGCCTAACCCAGCCAAGGCTCTCTGCCTTAGTGGGGAAGAGTTCTTTTTCCTTTCCATTTAAGCAGCTGAACAATAAAGCTGTAACTGGCACAGCACAAGCTTTATTCAGTGGCCAAAGAGTGGAGAAGCTGTAACTAAGTTTATAGATAAACTTCTCACTCACCTTGCAAGAGGGACTTTACTTTTAATACTAAAGACAAAGGGAAGAGGAATGGGGTTAGTGATGGGGAGGCATGCAATTAATGTACCGGAGAAGGAGCAGGGCTTGTTCTAGCGCTTTGTGAAGAGAGTAAACTAGCCAAGATGGCATGTGCAGCCTCTCTGCCCACATTTTGTAAATAATGATCATGTAGTAGCTGAGGTCACTTGTAGCACTGCAAGCACGCGCTTCACGAGGCACTCACTTGGCCAGGGGCTACTTTGTGCGGTACACCTGTGTAAGCTTCACCTGAAAAAGCCCAGAAGGGTTGTGTGTGGTTATGTTGTGTTATATTGTGCCTGCTGTGCCCACCAGGAGAGAATAAACGCGTCTGCAGTTCCTGTGACTGGTCAAGTTCTCTCCCAGCCTCTTTGGTTATGCCTTGCCTACCATGCGTTCAGCAAGCAGTGCACACAGGGAGACACAGGGAGACACCTGGCATCATGAACAGGACCGGCAATACTATTGGAAGAGTCGTTAGGATACCCAGCAGGTAGGGGAGCCTGAGGCTCTGCTGGATGGAGGGAGCCAGTGGCCACCTCATAGCATGTGGTACCATGCGGCCATGATCCTCTCGGCGTGTGCTCCAGTGGACACGTCCCGGGATGGCACTGCAAAGGTATTGCAGGTGGTGAGTTCCCATTTGCCGAACAAGGCAGCACAGTCTGTCTCTGGCACCATGGGGTGGGTTTTCCTGATTGCCCTGAAAGCGAATATGGATAGTGCCCTACAAGATGCACCAGGGCACAGTGTGCAGAGACACTTGGAAGAACTAGAGCAGCATATATTGGTATTAGGGCAAGAACTCCGTGGCCCTGGAGAACCCAGCATCTCAGACAGTGAGGCAGTAAGTGACGGTGATGATGAATATGAGACCAAAGATGATGGTGGTGAACATTATGAGACTGCGGGTCCCTGCTTGGCAGAGAGGCATGTTGTGAAGTGGAAAGTGAAGCATGAGCAGCCTATGGCCCAGTGCGGGACATCTTCAAGGGGCCCCCAATGTGACTGAGTTCATGATATATCAACCATATATTCAAGCAGAGTTGGTCAACTTGTGTAGGCAATTTAAGCAAAAGCAAGGCGAATGCTTGGCAGCATATCTCTTGCAACTTTGGTACCCAGGGGTAGACAGTATCCTGTGTGCTGGGGGTGAGGTGGAATGGCTGGCATCAATAACCACTTACCCCTTGTTGGGACACCAGTGAACCAGTGAAGTTGCTCAGTCGTGTCCAACTCTTTGCCATCCCACGGACTGTAGCCTACCAAGCTCCTTCATCCATGGAATTTTCCAGACAAGAGTACGGGAGTAGGTTGCCATTTCCTTCTCCAGGGGATCTTCCCAACCCATGGATCGAACTCAGGTCTCCTGCATTGCAGGCAAACGCTTTACTGTCTGAGCCACCAGGGAAGCCCTTTGTCATTGAGACAAATGTGCAGAATGCTAGGCGACTCCTGCAGGGGGCGCCCAACCAAGCACACACCCTCAAGGAATGGATTAACTCTGCCATCTGCACCGTGTGGGCGAACACAGGAGAACTCCTGGATACTGTGAGTAAATGGTATGCCTATGCCGAGTTGACCCACATGGTGAGGAACTGGGCATGAAGCCATTGATGTTTAACCCAAATACCTGAGGCCCAGATGATGAGCGTTTTACTAGCAGCATTTGAGATGCCAGTTTGAACAATGCCCCATCTACCACTTTCGGATCCTGGACTTATATTCTTGCACCCTATGTGGGGCGCCCCATCTATGAGGTGACCTCGAGGGTGGCTAGCTTGGGAGAAATAGAGGGACGGTGGCAGGCAAAGGGGATTAGAAGGGTGAAGACCCTGAAGGGCGCCTGAGCAGGTAAAGGCTGCATCTGGGTGATGAGAATGCAAATGTGGGCTGGTTTGCTGGCAGCGAGAGTAGGCAGAAATCAAACTGATAGACAGCCCCATGCTCTGCTCCTAGAGCTGTGGAGGCAACTGGGACCAGAGCAGCAGTTTACCAAGCTTGGGAAGCACCCACAGAAAGACGTACGGGTGATTCAGTGAGAAGATTGCACGGTGCCCAAGGATGTTCCTTTAGATGATGCCCTTTTCTGCTTTGAATGGGGCTCAGGCCAAGGTGTCCTCCTGAAGAGCCCAAGCAGGGACAGGAGGCCCACGCGGAACCTGCACTTCACTGGTCACTTGCTGATATACAGAGAGGAAGGGCCCTGGCTGACCCCGACGCTGAATGCAGCCTGTTTACGGAGGCTGGAGCCGTGTCCCAGTCCTAGTGTGTGCTCTGACGGCTATGGCGGCCAAAGGATGTACATTCAGGCTGTGTCCTATGGTGTAGGTTTGGAACAGTGTCCTGTAAAGCCTGTGCCCTCAGATTTAGAAAAGTGTGACCATGTGGGTGGGCTGTGAAGGCTGCAAAAATCCCCTCCTGGAAGACTTGACACCTCTGGGCGCTTTTGCAGGTGCTGAATAAAACCGCGCAGGAGTGGAGTTGCCTCTGTGGAGGCTTTTCTGCAGTCTCACAAGGACAGAGAGTGGACTTGGTCAAGGTAGATAAAGGCGCTCCACATGCAGTGGGTGGCCATTCTAGCCCCATGAAGACGAGGACTACAACATGAGTTCCAGGTGATACCCGGTGTTGGGTTTTGCTATGTGTTGGGGATGTGACTGTTGTAGCTATTGCTGTTGCAAGATGTAAATCCATGGGTCAGTGTTACTCACCAAGGGAATATCTCAGACGATGGACTGCACACAGGATGTGAGGTGAGAGACCCTGCAGGGGTGGAGTGTGGGGACAGCGAATTAGCCAAGATGGCGTGTTCAGGCTCTCTCGTCCCCACATTTTCTAAATAATGACTATGTAACAGCTGAGACCATTTACAATACTGCGTGTGTGCATCATGAGGTACTCACTTGGTCACGGGCTACTTTGTGCGGTACATCCGTGTAAGTTCCACCTGGAAAAGCCCAGAAGGGTTGTGCGTGGTTATGTTGTATTATGGCTGCCGCACCAGCCAGAAGAGAATAAACTCATCTGCAGTTCCTATGGCTCCTCATATTTTCTTCCAGCCTCTTAGCTCGTGACTTGTCTACCGTGGGTTCAGCAAACAGTGTGCACCATGAGATACAGCGAGACAGTTGGCGCTCTAAGCGTGATCAGTGATACAGCTTTCTATCCTTTTTTGATTCTCAATGCCTGGTCTAGGCTGGTAGATGTGTCATTTAATATGCTGACAGGCTTCCCTGGTGGTTCAGTGGTAAAGAATCTATCTGAAATGCAGGAGATGCAGGCTAGACTCCTGGGTCAGGAAGATTCCCCTGGAGGAGGAAATGGCAACTCACTCCAATAATCTTGCCCAGAAAACCCCATGGGCAGAGGATCCTAGTGGGCTACACTCCATGGGGTTGATAAGAGTCAGACATGGCTGAGCCCTGACTGCAGATAGTAAAAATCAGTGTATAACTCAGGGTTGGTTGGAGGTCAGAGTCATTGTCATCTTGGTCCTAGCTGGCTCCATTTGAATTTTTTGCTTACAGCTTCCTTTCTTGTCTCTGGACTCTTTAACTTAAAGATTTATGCTGAAAAATTGAAGTGTAAGTGTTAATCACTCCAGTAGTGTCCAAATCTTAGTGACCCCATGGACTGTAGCCTGCCAGGCTCCTCTGTCCATGGAATTCCCAGGCCAGAATACTGGAGTGGGTTGCCATTTCCTTCTCCAGGGGATCTTCCTGACCCAGGGACTGAACCCAGGTCTCCTGCATTGCAGGCAGATTGTTTACCATCTGAGCCACTAGGGAAGCCCTAAGATTTATGCTGCTGCTGCTGCTAAGTCACCTCAGTTATGTCCAACTCTGTGTGACTCCATAGATGGCAGCCCACCAGGCTCCCCCATCCCTGGGATTCTCCAGGCAAGAACACTGGAGTGGGTTTCCATCTCCTTCTCCAATGCGTGAAAGTGAAAACTGGGAGTTGGCAGGTTTTCAGCAAGGACACTCCTGCTAAAGGTGGGATTGATGGATTCTGAGCAAGGACCTGGGGCAGCTATGGCAACATCGTCATCACCTACTTCGATTTCTTTCCTTCAGGCCCACTCTCTTCCTCAGTGACTTAGATTTTCGCAGTTATTTCCAAACTGATCTCCCTGCCCCTAACCTTCTCTGCCTCTGGTATTTCCTCTACATTGCAATTAAACTGATCTTTCTAGAGTGAAAATTTGATCAAATCACTTCTTCCCCTTCCCTCTGTATAATATTTCAGTGGGTTCATCAGAACAAAATCTGAAATGATTATACTTAATTGTCCTTACTAATACTTACTCACCTCTCTGGTTTCATCTCTTGAAATTTTGCATGTCATGTTCTAGCTCCACTGAACTTCTTACACCTCTCTGAATACTCTGTCTTGTCTCTTCACTCATTCCTCAACCTTTGACTGAATGTTTAAAAATGACATCTTCTTTATAATATCCTTTACAATACACTCCAATCTTTAACCCTTTAGGGCAAATACTTTCTTTCCATGTATTGTCACAGTAGCTATTATAATTGGTCACATTAGTTATATTACACAACTATCAACCAGTTATTCTTGTCTTTGTCTTTAGGTTCTAACATCTTTAAGGATGAGGAAACATTTTCAGTTTTGATCCCTAGTGCTCAGTGAGAGCCTAGTATTTAATAATTTCTCAGTCAAAATTTATAGAATTAACTAATTCAACAACAATACAGTAAGAAAAGTCGGCTCCCCAGATGGTGCTAAATCACTTCATGGTGACATCAACTCTTCGCAATTAGCAGAAAACATTGTAAAGATAAATGCTTAGTTGCATGAACTCCTCTTTCACCAAAATTACATATATTGATCTTCCCTCCCTAACTCTTTGGAGCAGTATCTCAGAGCTATGTGAAATGCTATCTCCTGGGTGATGGTCCACATTTTGCCCCAGATAAAACTTAACTTGTGACTCTGATGTTGTGTGTCTTTTTTAAGTTGACAAGAAGAAAAGAAAGAGTTTGCATCTTCCCTTTGAAAGCATCCTTCCAAACATCCCACTCAATATTTCAACTTACATCTTATTAGCCAGATCATAATAACCTAACTATATTCAGTGATAAGATAGAAACTAGACTTAGTCATTCTGGCACATGGCACGTTGCCCTGAATGCCTATTTTGTATCATTTTAAGTAGGAAATGTACAGTATGCTGCATTGTTTTATTTCATAACACATTTAATACTCACAACAACCTTGTGAGATAGTTATATGAGTAGTTCCACTTTAATAGGTGAGCTTAGACATTAAATACAAAAGGTGAGGTAATTTCCCCAAGGTCGTGCAGCTGAATTTGTTACAAATGTTGACCCAGGGATGCATCTAGGGAAAAAAAATTAAATGTTAGTTCCTTGGCTAAAGGGATCCTTATTTCTTATTTAAAGACTATGTTTATTAATTGAACAAATATTTACTGACCTTTCACTGTTTTTCAGATAATATCTTAGGTTCTATGGAAATATCAGTGAATAGAGACATAAGGTCCCTATCCACATAGAAGTTACATTTTAAGAGCAAAAAATCCATAGAGAGATTATGAATTATGAACTACACTGTAAACAAACAATTTAATTTGCTATGAAGTGTGTCAGTCAGGACAGGCTAGGAGGTTATGCTACAGTAACAAACCAGCTCCCTCTTTGTTCACAGGGAGCCTGGCTCATGGTGCTATTGTGCGAGAGCCTTAGAGAGACACCATCTCTAAACTCCAACATCAACTCAGCAAGAGAATAGTGTCGGCTTCACTGGTCATTAAATATTTCCTCTCAGGAGCAACATATCAACACATGCCATTTTGGCTCACATTTCGAATCATGTAAGTTCCTTAGGCTCATGTGGAGGGGGCCGTGCTCCAGGCATGGGGACAGAGTAGGAGAATCGCCTGGCCTGATGGAAGGGCAGAAGTACCCTCTGTCTGCAGGGAGAGAGCTTTGGAGCTGCTCTTTCCTGGGCACCCCTCTAAGGTCACCAACACTTTTCATCCCCAGATTGGGCCCACTGATTAGGGCTTTGTTTGGGTTATTTTACTATAAATACAGAAACAGGCAATCATGCCCAGAAGTCCATCTGGTCTCCATTCTTTCCTTCACCATGAGGGCTTTTTATTATATCCCATGAATGTGTCCAGTCGTATCTCCAGAATCTTGGGAGCACTGTTCTTCAGCCCCTAAACCTAACCATGAGAATCTGGAAGAAGAAATTCACCAGTCTGTCAACCATTTTTGCTTAAACACAGGACAGAGAACGTCCGGTGTCACAGTGACCTCAGAGCTTCCTACAGCTGCAATGTCAATAAAGTCTGTTTCACTGTGTATAACCTCAATTGATTGAGTCTCAATCAAGCTCATATTTCATTCTGAAGAACATTTTACAATCACCATTCAAAGTTTTCACTAGCAGGATGTGTCTATGTTCTACAACTTTCTTTAAATCCAGTAAGAGGGAAATGACCATGTCATTTCTTTGGGGGCATAATTTGTCTATACCAATAATTTCACTAAATGGCTTCAGTACCTGGTAGATTATTGTAATATTTTTTGGAAACTGTGATGAAAATCTTAGAGCCATCCATCTTGTCTTGGCACATTTGCACTCTTTGAGTCTCTAATGATTTCCATTATTTCTTCCCTTATAATATACCTCTCTAATTTTTCTTTATTGCTCTGTGGTTACTGGTGCATTGCTATTTCTGTAAAGAAACTTTGAGACCTGCTATATCCTACAGGTTTTGTTCTGATTTATATTCATTTTTGTGAAATGCTACTAAAGCAGAATTAATTTAAAACTTGTCAATTCAAAGCATTCCAAAGACCCACCTTCTAAACCTGTAATGGAGCCAATTATTTCATTTGAACAACAGAAAAGAACAGTAATTTCCATGTTCCATTAATGAAATGACAATAGATTAATTTTGTTCTAAAAAGAACTACTTTGGCTGTCAATGTCTGTGGTGTGACTCACTGTAGCTGATGTCCCTGGTTCAATAAGGTTCAATAATATGGTTCAGTCTGAATTGAACACGTGTTGTACCAGACACTATTTGCCCACCTAATAGTTATCCTCCCCTTTTTAGAACGACAGAATGTACTTACACTCTGGGAGGCAACATGCCTGTCTAGGAACTGTGCTTCCTGGCTTTCTTTGCTGCTGGAATAGCCAAGTAACCCAGTTTGGGTCAGTGGGAAGTAAGTGATAGTCACGGAACAGGACTTCTGGGGAAGGTACTCAAAGAGTAGGCTACCTTAGATGGCTCACAAATTTGCCTTTTTCTCACCCCTTCTTCCTTTATGAATTTCAAGTACGATGATGGATAAAAAACAATTATCTTGTGTTCATGGAACAGTATCAGATACTAAACTGGTTTTTGTTGTTTGTTTTGTTTTGTTTTTTAAGCAAAGGCAGAAAGAGGCTGGTCCCTGATGACATTGTGGAGCTGCCATCGACCCTGGGCTGCTCATTTCTGGAGTTCTCATTAAATGAGATAAACAAAGGAACTAATTTATTTCAGGTACTCCTTTTCAAGTTTGTTACTCAGAATCTAAAAATCAATTTGAGAAAAATTGCCATCTTAATAATATTGAGTTCTCCAGTCCATAAAAATGGAATGCCTCTTTGCTTATTTGGATCTTTAATTCCCATCAGCAATATTTTGTAGTTTGCAGCATATATACCTTGTACTTATATTTGTTAAATTTATTTTTAAGTATATTTCTCTCTTTGACACTATAATGATTAGAACTGTCTGCTTAATTTCAATTTTGGATTGTTCATTAAAGGATACAGAAATACAGTTGATCTGGGTATATTAATCTGTTAGTATGGAGTATTACATTAATTGATTTTCAGGTGTTAAACGGACTATGGTGGACATAATCTTAATGTGACCCCCATGGTCTCTATATCCTGATACTAACCACCATCCCCTTGAGTATGATCAAAACTTGTGGCTTGCTTGTGATAAATAGAATACAGTAAATATGACTGAATATATGAAATTACATGACTACATAAGATTGTAATACCTGAGTCTCTTTGTACCTTGCAGGCTTTGAAGAAGCAAGGGGCTACACTGAGGAATTTCAAGTAGTAAGGAAATGGAAGCAGTTTCCAGAAGCTTAGAGAAGTCTCCAGTCAATGACCAGGAAGTAACCGAGGTTCTGTAGCCACCAGGAACTGCCAGCAGCCTGAGTGAGCTTGTAGGAAGATCTATCTTTGGCTGAGCCTTGTGCAGCTCCGGATACTTACTGACTGCAGCCTCGTGGGATGCTAACCCTGGGGCCCAGATAAACTGTGCCTTGGCTCTTGACCCACAAAGCCTGTGAGATAACAAATCAAACTGGGATAATTAAAATAAACTGCTGCTAAAACTATGGTAATATTCTTACTTGGCAATAAGTACCAACTTTGTGTTCCTGAAATAAATGCTACTTCACCATATGTTTCTGGATTCCATTTGCTAATATTGTTTTTTAATATTTTTGTGTCAGTTTTTACACGTGACATTGATCTGTAGAGTTGGTTTTGTTATCAACGGCCCCAGAGAATTAATTGAAAAGTTTTCTTTTTCTATTTTCTGGAAGAATTTGTGGAGCACTGATAAGATTTATTCTTTAAGTGTTTGATATAATTCACCAGTAAAACACCATTTTGGTTTCAAACTTCTCTGCATCTTTCTAGAAAGTTCATCTAAGTTGTCAAATTTATTGATATTAGTTGTCTGTAATATTCCACTTAATTTTAATTTTTGTCAGTAATTATGTCCCCAGTTTCATTTCTGATTTTGGAAATTTGTGTCTTTTTTTTTTCTTGGTCAGTTTTGCTAATATTTGTTCATTTGAAAAATATTTCCGGAGAATCAACTTTTAGTTTAGTTGATTTCTCCATTGTTTTTCTATTTTCTATTTCATTGCTCTGTACTCAGATCGAAGTTGTTTCCTTCCTTTTGCTTTATTTGGATTTTATTTGCTCTTCTTTTTCTGCTTTCTCAAGGCAGAAGCTTGGGTTATTGTTTCAGGATCTTTCTTCTTTTCTAATAAATGACTTTAAAGCTATAGATTTCCTTCTAGTTACTGTGTCAGCTGCATCCCATAAATTAATATGTTGTGTCTTCATTTTCAGTCAATTTAAAATATTTTCTAATTCTCTTGTTATTGATGCTTTTGAACTTGGAGAAAACTCTTGAGGGAGTCTCTTGGACTGCAAGGAGATCAAACCAGTCAATCCTAAAGGAAATCAATCCTGAATATTCATCAGAAGGACTGATGCTGAAGCTGAAACTCCAATACTTTGGCCACCTGATATGAAGAAATGACTCACTGGAAAAGACCCTGATGCTGGGAAATATTAAAGGTGGAAGGAGAAGGGGACGACAGAGGATGAGATGGTTGGATGGCGTCATCGACTCAAGGGACATAAGTTTGAGTAAACTCCTGGAGTTGATGCACAGGGAAGCCTGGCATGCTGCAATCCATGGGGTCGCAAAGAGTCAGACACGACTTAGTGACTGAACTGAACTGATCTTCTTTGAGAGTATGATGTTTAATTTTCAAATATTTTGGATTTCACAGATTTTCTTCTGGTATTGATTTTTAATTTAATCCCGTTGTGGTCAGAGACTATACTTTGTATGCTTGCAATTCTTTTAAATTTATTGAGAATCTTTATTGCTGAGCATGTGGTCTAACCTGGAAATTGTTCTGTGTATGTTTCAAAAGCATTTGCATCCCACTGTTGTTGAATATTCTATTGAGCCATGTTGAGTGAAAATATTCAGGTTTTCTATATAGTTTTGTGTTTATCCTCCTTGGAGCTCATTGAATTTTGTGAATGTGTTGATCAATGTTTTCCTCAAATTGCAGAAGTCTTCAGCCAACATTTCATTGAAAGTTTTTTCCATTTCCCTCTCTCATCTTCTTCTGTGACGGTCACTATGTGTTCGTTGGGAAGCATAATGCTGCCCCTATTTCGCTTCATTTTTCCTCAATCATTGTTTTCTGTGTTCTTAAGTTACATGGTCTTGATTGATCTGTCTTCAAGTCCACTGATTCTTTCCTCTGTCATCTGAAATCTACTGTAAAAACCAGTATAGTACATTTTTCGTTTTTGTTATTTTACTTTTTAATACCAGAATTTCTATTTGCTCCTTTTAAAAATAATCTTAGTTGATACTCCTTATTTGTAATAATACTTTTGTTTAAAACTTAAGAATGCTTTTATTTAGTTCTTTGGGCATATTTTTTATACTACTTTGAGGTCTTGCTAAGTTGAACATCAGGGGAAAATCAGAGATAATTTCTATTTTCTGCTTTTATGTTGGACACTTATTCATGAGATTTTTTTCATACCTTGGTGAAAACTGGACCTTTGAAAAATATCATAGCAACTGTGGATTTTTATCACTTGTTATTTATTCCTTCGGAGAAGGCAATGGCACCCCACTCCAGTACTCTTGCCTGGAAAATCCCATGGATGGAGAAGCCTGGAAGGCTGCAGTCCATGGAGTCGCTGAGGGTTGGACACGACTGAGCGACTTCACCTTCACTTTTCACTTTCATGCATTGGAGAAGGAAATGGCAACCCACTCCAGTGTTCTTGCCTGGAGAATCCCAGGGACGGGGGAGCCTGGTGGGATGCCGTCTACGGGGTCGCGCAGAGTCGGACACGACTGAAGCGACTTAGCGGCAGCAGCAGCATTTATTCCTTTGGTGACTTAGCTGAACTAAGTCTCTAGATTCTCTTCCCACACTGTGTATGGCCTCTGAAGCCTCAATCAGTTTTGTAACTCTTTTGTTAAGATTTTAAGTCTGACATTCAAGTGGTCACTGTAGGGCTAGCCTAGCTGAGTGACCCACAGTGATTGGTCAGATTGTGTGCTTAAACACTTTGAACCAGTAAACCTTCCACTCTTCACTAGTGGATCTGTGTTTGGGTTGAATACATTTAGAATTCAGTTTTCAAGTTTCCTCTATTTTTTTTTTCTTTCTGTGCTTGAGCCATCACATTTAGCCAGGGATACATAAGTATCTAGAGACCTCTTCAGTCCCTCCTGTGCATATATGCAGCCTTATGCATATTTTTAGCTCCCAGACCACCAGGGATATGTAGGAGCTTATCAGAGCTCAAATACTGCTGTTTAATTTTTGACTGGTCTTCAGTCTGCTGCTTGTCTCAAAGTCTAAGAGTCTCAGGTTAGCTGCAATATTAGATGGCCTTGATTGCCATCTAAGATAAAACTATTGTTTTTAATAATGTCCCTAGACGTGGGTCTTTTTCCAAGTCAACCCTGCAGAGAAGTGAAGCTACCATGGTCATGGCTTGCTCTTCCCTGGTTACAACTACTGCACCATGGAGCTGGAAGGAGGAGCATGAGGATGAAGGCATCCTTAGTTAAAACAGCACGGATTCTCATTGTTCTTACCAAGATTTACTATTTTTTCTTTAAAATTCTTTCAATTTGTTGTATGATTGATTCAGAGGACATTCAGAGTCTTTAATTATTTGTATCTATTCCATTTTATCATTGCTTTTTGGTGAGTAAATTTACAGAACTCCTCCTTCAGTCAATCCAGAAATTATCCTTAAAATTTTCCCTCATATAACTAAAAGCTATCTACTTGTGCTACTTTTGAAGAGAATTCCTCAGTATTATTTTCCAATTTTTAGCCAGGTCTATTCTTTTTACATCCTTTGTTTGGGTTATTTTGTATAAATGAGTCTGGGGTGGGGTGATGGGTGGCAATTGTGTATGTGTGTTAAATTTTCAAGTTTTTCTCTAGTGTTTTCCTTCTTATGAAGTCTTATTCTGATTTTATGATGAAATATCCTGTTGACATTCTCTAGGTAGAATTTTTAATTTCTCTGCCACTTTTTTGCACTTTATTTCCTTGAGGGTTTTGTCTTTTATATAATCCATTTGCTGCCTCTGTATTAATGGCAATAATACTAGTGCCCTACTCCAGGCTCAAGGAGAGAATTCTGTTCTTTACTCACACACTGCTCATGAGGCATGGCAACTACCATCATAAGAGCTGTTCTGAAAGCCAGTACTATAAGAACCAACCTCAGACTTTATTACTGAGGGCTTCCTTGTATGGGCCAAACTTTATGTGGCAGAGACAAGTTATCTAACAACTTCCTGGGATTTCAAGTATAAATATAATTAGGAACTAGACTTGTTTAACTGCATAATTAAAAGAAAGTGCAGGTGGTAAGTAGTTTTCAGAATAATGGTAGAGTCTTTTTGGAAGCAGAAACTGTTTTAGAACTTTTTTAAAGCTTTCAGGAGGAGTGGGGAGAAGAGCAGAATTGACATGCATGTGTCAGTTCAGTTCAGTCACTCTGTCATGTCCAACTTGGAACAGCAGCAAACCAGGCCTCCCGGTCCATCACCAACTCCCAGAGTTCACTCAAACTCATGTCCATCAAGTTGGTGATGCCATCCAACCATCTAATCCTCTGTTGTCCCCTTCTCCTCCTGCCTTCAATCTTTCCCAGCATCAGGGTCTTTTCAAATGACTCAACTCTTCGCATCAGGTGGTTAGAGTATTGGAGTTTCAGCTTCAGCATCAGTCCTTCCAATGAATATTCAGGACTGGTTTCCTTTAGGATGGACTGGTTGGATCTCCTTGCTGTCCAAGGGATTCTCAAGAGTCTTCTTCAACACCACAGTTCAAAAGCATCAATTCTTCAGCACACAACTTTCTTTATGGTCCAACTGTCACATCCATACATGACTACTAGAAAAAATCATAGCTTTGGCTAGATGGACCTTTGTCGGTAAAGTAATGTCTCTGCCTATAATACACTGTCATGCCATGATACTAGTTTTTTGAATGTTGAGATTTCAACCAGCTTTTTAACTCTCTTCTTTCACTTTCATCAAGAGTCTCTTTAGTTCCTCTTCACTTTCTGCCATAAAGATGACCTCATCTGCATATCTGAGGTTGTTGATTTTCTCCCAGCAATCTTGATTCCAGCTTGTGCTTCATCCAGTCTGGCATTTCACATGATGTACTCTGTATATAAGTTAAATAAGCAGGGTGACAATATACAGCCTTGATGTACTTCTTTCCAATTCTAACTGTTGCTTCTTGACCTGCATACAGATTTGTCAGAAGGCAGGTAAGGTGGTCTGGCATTCCCATCTCTTGAAGAATTTTCCACAATTTGCTGTGATCCACACAAAGACTTTAGCATAGTCAATGAAACAGAAGTACATATTTTTCTGGAATTTTCTTGCCTTTTCTATGATCCACCAGATGTTGACAATTTGACCTCTGGTTCCTCTGCCTTTTCTAAATTCAGCTTGAACATCTGGAAGTTCTCGGTTCACGTACTGTTGAAGCCTGGCTTGGAGAATTTTGAGTATTACTTTGCTAGTGTGTGAGATGAGTGCAATTGTGTGATAGTTCAGGCATTCTTTGGCATTGCCTTTCTTTAGGATCGGAATGAAAACTGACCTTTTCCAATCCTGTGGCCACTTTTGAGTTGTCCAAATTTGCTGGCATATTAAGTGCAGCACTTTAACAGCATCATCTTTTAGGATTTTAAATAGCTCAACTGGAATTGCATCACCTCCAGTAGCTTTGTTCATAGTGATGCTTCCTAAGGCCCATTTGACTTTGTGATCCAGGAAGTCTGTCTCTAGGTGAGTGATTACACCATCGTGGTTATCTGGGTCATGAAGATCTGCAGCACTTTGTCATCATCTTCCAGGATTTGAAATTGAGAGCACAGAGCCTTACTTGCAGCCCAGAGTCTTAGCCACTGGTTAACCAGGGCAGTCCCACATATATGCACTACCATGTGTAAAGTAGATGGCTAGTGGGAAGCTGCTGCATAGCACAGGGAGTTCACCTCAGTGCTCTGTGATGACTTAGAGTGGTAGGATGGGGTGGTGGGAAGGAGGTTCAAGACAGAAGAGATGTATGCATACACATAGCTGATTCACTTTGTTGTATAACAGAATTTAACAACATTTTAAAGCAATTATACTTCCATTAAAAATTAAAAAGAAAGACAGTCAATGGGGTATAATATATATTTTGTGACCTTTCTTAGGGGGCATTTCAAGAAATAGTTTTATGTAGAATGTATTCTGGACAAAGTTTATATATGCAATATGTAGATGTTATATTCATGATATAAATAACACTACCAATAATTAAATTAGTACTATTATTATTAATAGTCCTTATTAGATCAAAGGTAACAAACTATTTACCTCTCTCCACAATAATGATTGTGATTAGATAAAATAATGCCTCATACAACATTAAAATTGACTTGCAATTATAAATTTAAATGTAAACTTTAGGTATAGTGGAATAATACAGTCTTAAATTTTAATTTCTCAGTGAAAAAGAAAAGTGGTTTTGCCTGATAAAGGTACATTCTGATGATACCTAGTAAAATGACTAACAATTATAAAGTTCCATAGTCTATACTTTAAATTATTTTTTCATACTTGTTTCAAGATTCCTGAATTCCATGGGGAAATAAAACCCAATTTCAAAAATAAACTTTGCATTTTAAAGGGAAAGCAGGCAAGTTTTCCCTTGTGTAGAACAAGCTATTTCTGAGCTGTAGTGAAATAAGTCAGCTTGTCAAAGGGCAGCATTAACAGGCAATGCAAGACATTTGTTGAACAAATAACTATGGAGACCTCTTCTATATGAGAACCCTGACCTTAAGAATATAGCTATCTTCTTGGGAAGTTGCAAGAAAAACTCAAGAAAGTTTTGGTAAATGCCATATGAGTCAAAAAAGCTTGGTGAAGAGAGTGAGAATATTTACCTAAAAATGAGTAGGAAAACTTCCTAGTAGATTTAGCACTTGGACTGAATTTTGAATCAAGGCATCAAAGAATGAAAGAATCTTAGATCTGGAGATCCAGGGTGCAAATGCAGATTCCAGGCAAGTGGTAAAAGTTAAACATGTGAGCTAAAGCCAAAATAATTGGGAATATTGGGACTGTGGTGAACCAGGAGGTGCTTGACCTGTCTAAAGGAAGTAATCTGTTCTTTTGTTTGTTTGATGGCTTTATTTTTTGTCACACTCTGTGGCAAGTGGGATCTTAGTTCCCTGGGCATGTTTGGCCATGTCCAGCTCTTCGTGACCCTATGGACTGTAGCCCACCAGGCTCCTCTCTCCATGGGATTCTCCAGTCAAGGATACTGGAGTGGGTTGCCATGCCCTCCTCCAGGGGCTCTTTCTGACCCAGGGATCCAACCCACATCTCTTAAGTCTCTTGCATTGGCAGATGGGTTCTTTATCAGTAGGGATACCTTGGAAGTTCTATTCTTTGCAGCACCAACTACTGTCAAATGAGAATGCAGACCCAGTGTTGTAATTTCTAAAAAATTTCCCCTAGAAAACCTGAAATATCAGATTTTTAATGTAAATCTTGTATAAATCTTGAATCATAAATATTCACAACTAAACCCATCTGTTACAGCATCATGTAGGCCAGAGTGGCTGTGAGCTGTTGATCTGGTTTAACAACTGCTTACTTCAGAATCCTTGGATTTCCTTTATGACTTTCCCACCAAGTGGTTATCCAGCCTCTGCTTTAACTCCTCCTGAAATAGGAATCTCAATGCCTGGCAAGGCAAACTGACTGCTAGAACTTTATTTCTTTCATTTGTCCCCAAAATTATGCTAGTTTTTTTCTGTATACTACACAGTTTTTCTACATAAAGACTTGAAGTATTTGAAAATAATGATTATGTTCCTCATAAATTTTGTCTAGTACCTTCCACTTTTGCTCAACTGGCATGATTTCAAGTTTCATACCATCTTCAACTGGATGGATTCAATGATCCATTTTCCTCAGTGCATAATACCCAGAACTAAAAGAGGTAGTCTAGGCAAAGAATGAATATTACCACCCTAGTTTTAGGTATTACAGCTAACATCAGTCAGGTATCAAGTGCATGAAACTAAAAATAATCCCATATAGTTTAATAGAAAGGGGTTTACATGTTATGAAATCATTATAACTGTTAAAGGAGAGTGAGCTAGAAGGTCATTCCTGGGCTTCAAGTATATAGAACTGTCAAAGTTTCAAATCTATGTTTTTAAAATATTTGAATATGCTTCATTTAGAAGCATATATTCCTCTCACCATAGGAAGAGAGATGTGTACAATTTTTCTCTACTAATATTTTTTAAGAATTAATCAATATTGAATTGGTTATTTTATTACCATTACAAAAGCAAAAGTAATTTATTTCCTTAAAGCTAAAGAGAATGACCTCATCTGAGGCTTTGCCTGATCCAAAAGGCATCGTATGGTCCAAAACTGTATACTTAGCCCCCTTATTATAATTTGGAACAATTCTGTTGTCAACCCAGCAATGGTGTTCCCTATAGAACTGACCAAGGCCTCAGTCGCACTGAGGCATTGAAAGTTACCTTTTCCCTAAGCCCAATTCTACTCTTATTTCCTAAGAGAAGTATCTCCTGAAAGCACTCTCTAATCACCCTTCTACACAAAATTTTCCATCTCAAAGTTGTTTTCAAGAACCCAATCTAAAATAGCCTCTAGTGAGGACAGCAAAAATTTCCTTGTAAAATTACTATATGTGCACATTTGTCATTCCTCTGAACTCCTTTCCATGTTTAATAAATTGGTAGGAAATAAAAACTGTCCTCTGGGTAGGAGCTGAAAATGCTTGCTAGTTATTTTTCTAAACATCTTTGATGCAAGTGTAGAACCAAATGAATGTCAGCTCTTCAACATATTTCCATTGTCTCAAAAACTGGTAATGTAGCTCCACTACAACACTTAAAACATCATGGGGGCAAAAATGGTAATAATATTAATGGTACAAGCATCTGCTATAACGTTTATTTTCTAGCATAGAAGGTGATAGTGGTACATCACTCTAGTTTTTGGTAGAAGCTGTGATTTTTCTCATCAGACCAGTTTAGGTGGTGTAGGTATTGCCCTAGATAGCTCAGTCTTGAGCCTTATTTTCCAGCCCTCCAAACATCTCTGTGGAATGGCCAAAAAGGTGGACCTCTTTATAATGGCATCCTTTTTGCAGAGTCAGTCAATTAGCATCTGCCGTTTGCAACTAAATACCTGATTGAAGATTAAATAGTGTAATGTGTATAAAGCAAATGACACGTAAAGAACACATAGTATGCATTAGTACACTGCAGGTATGATAATTTGATAGCCTTTCTGATGGCTGTGTGTGGTTTTCAAATCATTGCTTTGGTATTG
The DNA here is from genome assembly GCF_000754665.1 of Bison bison bison. Lineage (NCBI taxonomy): Eukaryota > Metazoa > Chordata > Mammalia > Artiodactyla > Bovidae > Bison > Bison bison. The sequence continues at coordinate 907,149 of NW_011494679.1, read as the reverse complement.
TGAGGAACAACTAAGTTAATAAATGGAACGCGTCTAGAACAATGGCTTGCACATAAAAATCATTCAGTACATGTTTGCTCTTAACACTTTAGCCCTTTAGTCACACAATAATCTCTATATACCAAATTGTTAATTCAGGCTGGGTAAGGAATCATGGCATCTGGTCCCATCACTTCATGGGAAATAGATGGGGAAACAGTGGAAACACTGTCAGAATTTATTTTGGGGGGCTCCAAAATCACTGCAGATGGTGACTGCAGCCATGAAATTAAAAGACGCTTACTCCCTGGAAGAAAAGTTATGAACAACCTAGACAGCATATTGAAAAGCAGAGACATTACTTTGCTAACAAAGGTCCGTCTAGTCAAGGCTATGGTTTTTCCAGTGGTCATGTATGGATGTGAGAGTTGGACTGTGAAGAAAGCTGAGCCTG
>NW_011494679.1:899518-906616 GCF_000754665.1 Bison bison bison | reverse complement strand
AGAATTGATGCTTTTGAATTGTGGTGTTGGAGAAGACTCTTGAGAGTCCCTGGACTGCAAGGAGATCCAACCAGTCCATTCTGAAGGAGATTAGCCCTGGGTGTTCTTTGGAAGGAATGATGCTAAAGCTGAAACTCCAGTACTTTGGCCACCTCATGCGAACAGTTGACTCATTGGAAAAGACTCTGATGCTGGGAGGGATTGGGGGCAGGAGGAGAAGGGGACGACAGAGGATGAGATGGCTGGATGGCATCGCTGACTCAATGGACATGAGTTTGAGTGAACTCTGGGAGTTAGTGATGGACAGGGAGGCCTGGCGTGCTGCGATTCATGGGGTTGCAAAGAGTTGGACACGACTGAGTGACTCAACTGAACTGAACTGAAGGAATTTGGGGACTTGGATTGAATCAAGATGGCTTTGTGTTGACAAGGTGTCAGAAGCAGGACCTGAACCCAACTCTCCTTAGGAAGACCTGATTCCCAAATGTGCAGTGTTCTCTAATTAACTGCTATTCTGGGCCAAGTCCTACCATCTATCCCATGTATTTGAAGCTAAAGGCTTTATGAAGAAGAAAATTAATCTCTCTGTTTACTCTCAAGCCACAATTGTAATGTTATCAGTTGCCATGGAAGAGAAGCAGATGTTTTCAAAGGGCATTCACATCAACATTTGTCAGAAAACTTTATATACTTGCTATGCTCTCAGTGTTTCCAGGAAGAACTGAACATTTTTTAACATTCTTAATTTACCACAAGAAAATAAAATTTTTTTGCAAAAAAATTGTAATTCAAGGATTAGGAAGTTGTCTCTTTGATGACTGATTTCCTAGGTTTCACCAAGCAAAACCTTTCTGGTTTCTATAAAAGAAAACAGGCTTCCCTAGTGGCTCAGTGGTAAAGAATCCACCTGCCAACACAGGAGATATAGGTTTGATCCCTGATCTGGGAAGATCCCACATGCCACGAGGAGCTAAACCTCTGTGCCACAGCTACTGAGACTGTGCTCCAGAGCCAGGGAGCTGCAAGTCCTAAATCCACATGGTGCAATTACTGAAGCCCGTGTGCCTTAGAGCCCATGCTCTGCAATAGGAGAAGCCGCTCTAATGAGAAGCCCATGCACTGCAACTAGAGAAGAGGGCATATGCAACATGACCCTGCACAGCCAAAAATAAATATGTAAATTAAAAAATGAATAGAATTATTTTAAACTATATATATTTATTTTCCCTTTGTTGAGATTTGAATTTACACAGACTAAGTTTCTCAAGGTCAAGGCAATGATTTCTGACATGGGTCTTGATCAGAAGACATGATTCATTAGTCTTCATTTTCAATTATGTGAACAGGAAAAAAAATCTTCAATTAAATGGAAAAAGAGAGCCTCTCCAAATTTAATGTTTGTCTCTAGCACTCAAGCAAAGGATATGCAGAAAGAAGTGGTCTTGAATGTGTTCACTCTGCTTAGAAGTAGAGATTTTAGGAATCCAATGTGTTTTCAGAAATAAATATTAATATACTGAAGTACAAAGTAACTAAATATCTCAATTATACTTCTCAATGTAAGATGATGCATATGCTTTTAATAAGCTCTGACTATTTTTTCCAAGCAAATTAATTTTTGAAATTACAAAGTAATGGGACATTCTGCTCTGCATCCTCTTTTTGTGAGGTGGCCACTCTTGGAGTCACAGCCTGGGCTTCTTCAGTGAACGGTGGTAAGGCCATCTAATCTAGTGGCCATTGTTAAGAAATCCACAATGATTCGATGCAGGATGCAGGAAGTTTGGGGCTGGTGCACTGGGATGACCCAGAGGGATGGTATAGGGAGGGAAGAGGGAGGGGGGTTCAGGATTGGGAATACGTTACACCCGTGGCGGATTCATGTTGATGCATGGCAAAACCAATACAATATTGTAAAGTAATTAGCCTCTAATTAAAATGAATAAATTTAAACTTAAAAAAAAAAAAAGAAATCCACAGTAGTCTGAATCTAAGGCACATTCAACACCACTATCAATACTAAAGCTGAAATTTGATCTCCATTAGCCCTACTCCCAAGTATATCTCTATGAATTAAAAACTCAATAAGCAATAAAGAGTGCAATTTTTGTCTTCTCCACAAACCCCAACACCAAGGACCCTAAGGACATCATTGAAATGCTGAATTAATCAGCCTTACTCCTATCGCTTTGTTATGTGAGACTAGAAAGATCTGCACTTAAAGCTGAAAGCAAGTGAATTGGTACACGTAGCATTTTTTCTCCATACCTCTCCATGCCCTCCTCACCTATCTAGTTTTAAAATACCCAACATATAGCTCCACCCTTCTTTCCTTTTCATCCATCCAAATACTTATTGAGCATCTTCGGTGTTTCAGGCATACTGCTTCCTATGGGAAGCTACTTCATTAGTAATCTTTTCTTTCATCTACATTTTCTGCTTTTCCCTCTTAATAGCTTCCTTACCTTCAAGCCAAGCAGCCACTCTCTGGTGGTCCTGTTTGCACCCCTGTGCTGTCCCCCTGACTCATCCTCACAGCGTTCCCCTCCAGTTCACATAGTGTAAATGTTGGTGTAAGTCTGTAAATGTTGGTGTAATCCATAAGTGTTATACTTAAATGTTGGTGTACCCATTTCCATCATCCACAGTTACACTGCAGTCTCCCCCCACTCATTTCCATTCACATAAGAATTAAAAGACCCACCAAATCTCCCTTGTCAGATTAACAAATATAATGGTTTTTATTTGTTTTTAATGGTTTTGAAAGTGCTTCCAATTAAGAAAAGTGATTTATAGACTATAGTGGAGAAATATCAACAACTTCAAATAAGCAGATGATATCAATTTAATGGCTGAAAGTGAGGAGGAACTAAAGAGCCTCTTAATGAGGTGAAAGAGGAGAGTGAAAAAGCTGGCTTAAAACTCAACATTCAGAAAACAAAGATCATGGCATCTGGTCCTATCCCTTCATGGCAAATAGACAGGGAAAATGTGGAAACAGTGTCATATTTCATTTCCATTGCTTTTGTGGAGGAACCCCTTAAGGAATGGTGTGGGGAAAATAAAAGTGGTCAGCAAGCTTATTTTGAATGTTTTAATATCTAAGGATTGTATAATCAGAGGATACTCCAGTCAATTTGGGAGGCTAATGTAATGTACAAACATATAATACCTATGAATAAAATATAACCCTCCCCCTGGTGGCTCAGAAGGTAAAGAATCTGCCTGCAATGCAAGAGACTTGGATTCAATTCCTGGGTCAGGAAGATCGCTGGAGAAGAGAATAGCTACCAACTCCAGTGCCCTTGCCTGGAGAATTCCATGTACAGAGGAGCCTGGTGGGCTACAGTCCATGGGGGTCACAAAGAGTGGGACAAGACTGAAGCGACTAACATTTGCACTTTCACTTTCTCTCAGTTAAATATAGCACTGAGTTCAAACCAAGAAGGGAAATTCCTAGTTCCATGGATAAAGGAGAAACTCAAAGCCAGAGAAGTGAGTGGCATCCAAGTTCAGATCCTCACAGAGGTTTTAGGCATAAACACTAGGTTGCGCTAGTTGGTAAAGGGCTTGACTGCCAATACAGGAGAAGCAAGAGATGTGGCTTCTGGCTCTGGATTGGGAAGATCCCCTGGAGGAGGGAATGGCAACACACTCCAGTATCTTGCCTGGAGAATCCCATGGACAGAGGAGACTGGTGGGCTACAGTTCATGGAGTCCACAAAGAGTCAAGCACAACTGAAGTGGCTTAGCACAAGCACAGCTATAACGACCATAAAAGTAGGGGCATGTGGCCCTTGCTTATGGACTATAGGAGTAAACTATCTGTGTGAATCCAGCAGCCTGTAAGGCTGATCCAAATGTGAATTGAACTCTAGAAGACTTCTGTTTACCACCCAAGAAAGAAGATTGGAAGTTTGCTAGTTTGCTATCAAATCAGAGTTCTAATAGGAAAAAAAAAAAAGTTATTTCTGAGATATTGTAGAATATTATCCCTTGAAAATAGCTTGTGAATTTAAGCCTTATATTTAATTTTCATAGCCTCAATACAGGTAGATAAAAGGTCAGAATTAATCCTTCTCTTTTGGTACAAAAGCAAAGCATGGCCCAAGTCTTGTGTGTTCTATAGGTCCTAGAGGCAAACTCAAATCTTTGAGCATACTCTCAGCTTCACAACTCCAGAGAAGGTAACTAGCCTGAACAGGAGATTACAGATTTAAATAAAAAGTTGTAATGCACAAAAATAAACTACCATGACCAGAGAATTTGTACCACAAGATTTGAAGATGGTAAAATTACCTGAAAAAGACTTTAATATAAGCGTGGTGAAATGTTCAAAGAGATGAAGGAAAAAATAAAAATCAATGAAAGGAAAGGAAGGTATGGGAAAAAATAACAGCTTGAAAGATAACAAAATGGAAATTTTATAAATGAAAAATAAAAAAACAAACTTCAATTGGTGATTATTGTAATACAATTCAAGAGAAATAAAGAATTAGAAGGGGGGGTGAAAAAGAGCCTAACATAAGATTGTGATAACAAATATGAAAGAGAAGCTGAAAGACTAAGAAAATGTAAGAAAGGTTAAAAGACATGTGCAGACACACACACAGACACTTGGAGCTCCTAAAGAAGAAATAGAGAAAAGATATGAGAGGTGATATCTGAAGAGATACTAGCTAAGAAATTTCCAACACGGACAGAAAACATGAGCAGAAAATATCAAAACAAATATACATCTGGACTCATGGTAATAAAGCACTAAATACTCAAAGTAATGAAAGCTGCCAGAGTGAATAAACCTTGAAACATTGATTGTCTTTGCTAATGAAGTAATGCACCACAATGAATTTTACAAAAATCCTTCTTTGTAGCTTAGGGTTATATTTAGTATTATATCAGAGTATTTCTGATACTAAGAAATGGAGAAGGAAATGGCAACCATTTCCTTCCTTCCATTCCAACCAACTCCGGTGTTCTTGCCTGGAGAATCCCAGGGACGGGGGAGCCTGGTGGGCTGCCATCTATGGGGTCGCACAGGGTTGGCCACGACTGAAGCGACTTAGCAGCAGCAGAGTATTTCTGGGCTTCTCTGTTGGCTCAGATGGTAAAGAATCTGCCCAAAAGGTGGGAGATCCAGGTTAGTTGCCTGGCTTGGGAAGATCCCCTGGAAAAAGGAATGGCTACCCACACCAGTATTCTGCCTGGAAAATTTTATGAACAGAGGAGCCTTGCAGGCTATATAGTTCATGGAGTCACAGAGAGTCAGATATGACTGAGAAACTAACACTTTCATTTTCACGATACTTCTAGTAAATGACGAATTAAAAAATAAAGTTTTACTGTGCATTTACTAATTGGTAGTCAGATCTTGGTATAATTACAATCATTTTGCCTCACTTTTTAGCAAAACTCTTTTGCCCCTAAACCCATGCTGTGTGGTTTTAAACACACATCATATGGCAGTGTCTCAGTTAAATTCGCCCTCACTGTACCTCTATCTCAACTTATTTGATCCTTGGCTAAGAGCTTCCTCAGAGAAGGTGAGGCAATTCAGTGTTTGAATTTAGAAATAATATTAACATTTCATTTAAAAACCATGTCTATTGGAGTGGAAGCTGCGTGGTGCTGGAGCGACTTTGAGGAGATACCCCACATCCAAGCGCAAAGGAGAAGCCCCAGCAAGATGGCAGGAGCGGGGAAAATCGCCTTTAGAATCAAACCCCATACCAGTCAGAGATGCTCACAGGACCTAAACAGACCTTGTGCGCACCAGGACCCAGAAACCCCACAGAGACTGAGACAGAACTGTATCTGAGCATCTCCTGTGTACGGGTCAACAGTGGCCTGCCACAGGGAGAGGGGCTCTGGGTGCAGCAGACCTGGGTATGGCATAAGCTCTCTTGGAGGAGGTCACCATTAACCCCACCATAGAGCCGCCAGAAGTTACACAGGACTGGGGAAACAGACTCTTGGAGGGCACAAACAGAACCTTGTGTGCACCAGGACACAGGATAAAGGAGCACTGACCCCACAAGAGACTGACTCTGACTTGCCTGTGAGTGTCCAGGAGTCCCTGGTGGAGGCATGTGTCAGCGGAGGCTTGCTGCAGGGCAGGGGGCACTGAATGCAGCAGTGACTGCATGGGACCTTCTGAAGGAGGTCGCAATTATCTTCATTACCTCTCCATAGTTTGGCCTCAGGTAAATATCAGGGAGGGAACACAGCCCCACCCATCAACAGAAAATTGGATTAAAGATTTACTGAAATAGGAAAAGGAGTACATCAAGACTGTATATTGTCACCCTGCTTATTTAACTTATATGCAGAGTACATCATGAGAAACGCTAGACTGGAAGAAGCACAAGCTGGAATCAAGACTGCCGGGAGAAATATCAATAACCTCAGATATGCAGATGACACCACCCTTATGGCAGAAATTGAAGAGGAACTAGAAAGCCTCTTGATGAAAGGGAAAGAGGAGAGTGAAAAAGTTGGCTTAAAGCTCAACATTCAGAAAACAAAGATCATAGCATCTGGTCCCATCACTTCATGGGAAATAGATGGGGAAACAGTGGAAACAGTGTCAGACTCTATTTGGGGGGCTCCAAAATCACTGCAGATGGTCACTGCAGCCATGAAATTAAAAGACGCTTACTCCTTGGAAGGAAAGTTATGACCAACCTAGATAGCATATTCAAAAGCAGAGACATTACTTTGCCAACAAAGGTCTGTCTAGTCAAGGCTATGGTTTTTCCTGTGGTCATGTATGGATGTGAGAGTTGGACTGTGAAGAAGGCTAAGCACCTAAGAATTGACGCTTTTGAACTGTGGTGTTGGAGAAGACTCTTGAGAGTCCCTTGGACTGCAAGCAGGTCCAAACAGTCCATTCTGAAGGAGACCAGCCTTGGGATTTCTTTGGAAGGAATGATGCTAAAGCTGAAACTCCAGTACTTTGGCCACCTCATGAGATGAGTTGACTCATTGGAAAAGACTCTGATGCTGGGAGGGATTGGGGGAAGGAGGAGAAGGGGACGACAGAGGATGAGATGGCTGGATGGCATCACTGACTTGATGGACATGAGTCTGAGTGAACTC
>NW_011494679.1:896622-899418 GCF_000754665.1 Bison bison bison | reverse complement strand
CCCCTTCAGTCAGTCTCTCCCATCAGGAAGCTTCCATAAGCCTCTTATCCTTCTCCATCAGAGGGCAGACAGACTGAAAACCACATTCACAGGAAACTAACAATCTAATCACATGGGCCAAAGCCTTATCTAACTCAATGAGAGTATGAGCCATACCAAGTAGGGCTGCCCAAGACGGTCGTGATGGAGGTCCTGATGGAGAGGTCTGACAAAAAGTGGTCCACTGGAGAAGGGAATGGTAAACCACTTCAGTATTCTTGCTTAAAGAACCCCATGAACAGTATGAAAAGGCAAAAAGATAGGACATGGAAAGATGAACTCCCCAGGTCAGTAGGTGCCCAATATGCTACCGGTTTTCAGTGGAGAAATAACTCCAGAAAGAATGAAGTGATGGAGTCAAAGCAAAAATAGCAACCAGTTGTGGATGTGACTGGTGATGGACACAAGGTCTGATGCTATAAGAGCAATATTGCATAGGAACCTGGAATGTTAGGTCCATGAATCAAGACAAATTAGAAGTGGTCAAACAGGAGATGGCAAGAGTGAACATTGACATTCTAGGAATCAGTGAACTAAGATGGACTGGAATGGGTGAATTTAACTCAGATGATCATTATATCTACTACTGCAGGCAGGAATCCCTTAAAAGAAATGGAGTAGCCATCATAGTCAACAAAAGAGTCCTAAATGCAGTACTAGAGTGCAACTCAAAAATGACAGAATGATCTCTGTTTGTTTCCAAGGCAAACCATTCAATATCACAGTAGCCCAAGTCTATGCCCCAACCAGTAATGCTGAAGAAGCTGAAGTTGAATGGTTCTATGAAGACCTACAAGACCTTCTAGAACTAACATGCAAAAAGATGTCCTTTTCATTATAGGGGACTGGAATGCAAAAGTAGGAAGTCAAGAAATACCTGGAGTAACAGGCAAATTTGGCCTTTGTGTACAGAATGAAGCAGGGCAAAGGCTAATGGAGTTTTGCCAAGAGAACACACTCTTGGCATAGCAAACACCCTCTTCCAACACACAAGAGAAGACTACACATGGACATCACCAGATGGTCAATACTGAAATCAGATTGATTATATTTTTTGTAGCCAAATGGAGAAGCTCTATACAGTCAGCAAAAACAAGACCAGGAGCTGACTGTGGCTCAGATCATGAAATCCTTGTTACCAAATTCACACTTAAATTGAAGAAAGTAGGGAAAACCACTAAACCATTCAGGTATGACCTAAATCAAATCCCTTATGATTATACAGTGGAAGTGACAAATAGATTCAAGTGATTAGATCTGATAGACAGAATACCTGAAGAATTATGGATGGAAGTTCATGACATTGTACAAGAGGCAGTGATCAAGACCACCCCCAAGAAAAAGAAATGCAAAAAGGCAAAATGGTTGTCTAAAGAGGCCTTACAAATAGCTATGAAAAGAGAAGCCAAACAGAAGGAGAAAAGGAATGATATACCCATCTGAATGCAGAGTTCCAAAGAATAGCAAGGAGAGATAAGGAAGCCTTCCTCAGTGATCAATGCAAAGAAATAGAGGAAAACAATAGAGTGGGAAAGGCTAGAGATCCCTTCAAGAAAATTAGAAATACCAACGGAACATCGCATGCAAAGATGAGCACAGTAAAGGACAGAAATGGTATGGACCTAACAGAAGAAGAAGATATTAAGAAGAGGTGGCAAGAATACACAGAAGCACTACATAAAAAAGACCTTCATGACCCAGATAACCACGATGGTGTGATCACTAACCTAGAGCCAGATATCCTGGAATGCGAAATCAAGTGGGCCTTAGGAAGCATCACTACAAGTAAAGCTAGTGGAGGTGATGGAATTCCAGTGGAGCTATTTCAAAACCTAAAAGATGATGCTGTGAAAGTGCTGCACTCAATATGCCAGCAAATTTGGAAAACTCAGCAGTGGCCACAGGACTGAAAAAGGTCAGTTTTCATTCTAATCCCAAAGAAAAGCAATACCAAAGAATGCTCAAACTACCACACAATTGCACTCATCTCACCTGCTAGTAAATTAATGCCCAAAATTCTCCAAGCCAAGCTTCAACAGTACATGAACCATGAAGTTCCAGAGTTTCATGCCAGATTAAGAAAAGTCAGAGGAACCAGAGATCTAATTGCCAACATCCACTGGATTACTGAAAAAGTGAGAGGCTTATAGAAGAACATCTACTTCTGCTTTATTGACTATGCCAAAGCTTTTGACTCTGTGGATCACAATAAACTGTGGAAAATACTTAAAGAGATGCTAATACCAGACTACCTGACCTTCCTCCTGAGAAATCTGTATGAAGGTCAAGAAGCAACAGTTATAACTGGACATGGAACAACAGATTTGTTCCAAATCAGGAAAGGAGTACATAAAGGCTGTATATTGTCACCTTGCTTATTTAACTTATATGCAGAGTACTTCATGAGAAATCCTGGACTGGATGAAGCACAAGCTGGGATCAAGACTGCTGGGAGAAAATTCAATAACCTCAGATATGCAGATTACACCACACTTATGGCAAAAAGCGAAGAAGAACTAAAGAGCCTCTTGATGAAAGTGAAAAAGGAGAGTGAAAAAGTTGACTTAAAACTCAACATTCAGAAAACTAAGATCATAGGATTTGGTCTCATCACTTCACAGCAAATAGATGGGGAAACATTGAAAACAGTGAGAGACTTTATTTTGGGGGGCTCCAAAATCCCTGCAGATGGTGACTGCAGCCATGAAATTAAAAGACTCTTGCTCCTTGGAAGAAAAGTTATGAACACCCTAGACA
>NW_011494679.1:867354-896429 GCF_000754665.1 Bison bison bison | reverse complement strand
ACTCTTGAGAGTCCCTTGGACTGCAAGGAGATCCAACCAGTCCATCCTAAAGGAAATCAGTCCTGAATATTCATTGGAAGGACTGATGCTCAAGCTGAAACTCCAGTAATTTGGCCACCTGATGTGAAGAACTGATTCATTTGAAAAGACCCTGCTGCTGGGAAAGATTGAAGGCGGGAGGAGAAGGGGACAACAGAGGATGAGATGGTTGGATGGCATCACCAATTCGATGGGCATGAGTTTGAGTAAGCCCAGCGAGTTGGTGATGGACAGGGAGGCCTGGCATGCTGCGGTCCATGGGATCGCAAAGAGTCGGATATGACTGAGCGACTGAACTGAACTGAACTTGTCCATTTTAGTTTCTAACACCCATTCTAAGACTCTGCTGCTGCTGCTGCTGCTGCTGCTAAGTCGTTTCAGTCGTATCCGACTCTGTGTGACCCCATAGACGGCAGCCCACCAGGCTCCCCCATCCCTGGGATTCTCCAGGCAAGAGCACTGGAGTGAATTGCCATTTCCTTCTCCGTTCTAAGACTCTATCCTGTCCTTTCCCACTGAACCTTTCTGATATTCAGCACACATGATCACTCTCCAGCGTGGTTTTCTTTCTCTCCTTTGCTATCTCCTCTTGCGTCAGCAGCCCTGGCTTCTTCCTTGGCTGGCTTCTTTTCTCACTTCAGACACTCTCGAAGGCTGATCTCATCTATTGCCTCAGTGTCAGTGTTTCCGCACTGATGTCACCAGGACAGCTCATTCCCTGGGAACCAGCCGCACCAGCACGTCAAAGGCAGCAAACCTAAAATAACCTTATGATCCCTTTTCTTCCTTCTCTTTCCTCTGTGTGAAGCCCCTGCTTAGGGAGGACACCAGCCCCTTTCCTGGTTCATGAGGTGGATTCCAAGGAGCTTACGGTGGAGCAAAGAGCCCCCCTAAGTAGAGGGGGATGGGAAGAACCCCAGAAACAGAGCCAGGACGCTGCCCTCTCAAGAGCACTGAGAGACAGAGTCGGGTCTGCAGGCCACGTCCAGAGCACCCAAGTGGGCGCCTTGGACAGCCCTTGGGCGTTCTTTTGTCGGCCAGAAAGAGTGTGATCATGAGGACAATGATTGACTGCTCAAAGCAATATAGGCTGAGAGGACAGTCTCAGCCTCCTAGATTAGAAACTAGGAAGTATCATTGGCTTCCTCTCTGTCAATCCAAGTGCCCTATCTGTCGATTTAAATTCTGTTATCTCCCTACCTCAGGCCCTTCTTTCTCATTTGGCCATGATCAGAGTTGGCCATCTGGATCTACTGCATCTAATCTTGCAGCCTCTCATCCATTCATCACACCAGTCCCAGAATATTATTTTCAAATTGCTATGTGATTGTGTCATTTCCATGGTTGAATCCTTCAGCAACTCCACCCATGACCCATATATAACCTTGGTGGCACAGTAATGGGATATTAGAAAATATTTTTGGAAGAAAATGTGGTTGAGAAGGTGGAAAGAAAGATTATATCAAAATTCTAAATTCCTTAGCATAGCATATAAGACCCTGCCTAATTTCCAACCTTATTTCCTGCCTATCTTTCTTCTCCATGAAGATTAACCACACAAAATTTTGCTTTCCCCTAAGTTAATGATGCTGGCATAAAATAAATGGTAGTTGGATGAATACTGTCAGATAAATAGCTGCCTGGGCCCTGAAGCCCTGTGCTCCGGCTATGGGAAATGTTCTGTGTTTAAAAGAGGTACCATCGAGCGCCTTTGCATGGGCTGACCTGCCTCACCCTTCAGAATTGCGGGTCCTGCTCTTTGGTGCTGGAGGTATAAACCTCACATCCAGCACAGTCTGCGTGTTGACTGTGGCAAGAAGCAGAGAAATACTTTTTTTTTTTAATTTAAATTTATTTATTTTAATTAGAGGCTAATCACTTTACAATATTGTATTGGTTTTGTCATACATCAACATGAATCCGCCATGGGTGTACACCTGTTCCCCATCCTGAACTCCCCTCCCACCTCCCTCCCCATACCTTCCCTCTGGGTCATCCCAGTGCACCAGCCCCAAGCATCCTGTATCCTGTTCATCACAGCACTGTTTATAATAGCCAGGACATGGAAGCAACCTAGATGTCCATCAGCAGATGAATGGATAAGAAAGCTGTAGTACATATACACAATGGAGTAATACTCAGCCATTAAAAAGAATACATTTGAATCAGTTCTAATGAGGTGGATGAAACTGGAGCCAATTATACAGAGTGAAGTAAGCCAGAAAGAAAAACACCAATACAGTATACTAACGCATATATATAGAATTTAGAAAGATGGTAACGATAACCCTGTATGAGAGAAATATTTTTTTAAAAGACTGCAATGTACTTGCTTTACAATATTGTATTAGTCTCTGCTGTACAATGAACTGAAATAGCTATATGTGTACATATATCCCCTCCTTCTCGAACCTCCCTGCCACCCCCTCGTACCATCTCTGCAGGTCATCACAGAGCACCGAGCTGAGCTCTCTGCTCTATACAGTAACTTCCCTCCCACTAGCTGTCTGTTTTACCTCCAGGAGTGCACATACATCAATCCCAGTCTCCCAATTCATCCCATACACTGCATCTCTATTGCTGCCCTGCTAATAGGTTCATCATCATAATTAGAAGAGCTGTGGTTCCAAACTTCTGGTTGAGGTTTTGTGTAATGATTCTGAATGGATACTGTGACATTTCCATTTACGAGTTGGAAACAAACAGACAAAAGCTGGTTTTCCTCTTCTTTCCTTTTCTTTCCTTCCTCTCCTCCTTCCCTCCCTTCCTTTTTCCCATTTTCTAAGTTTTATTTTAGAGTTGGCAGGATAGAGAAAAGCACTTTACTGTGATTATTGAGCTCCCAGATATTTCCAGACATCACTGCACAGATCACAAATCCCTGGACACCCAACTGTTTTATTCTCCTTTTGCATGTTTCTACTCAGTCATTTGTATTCCACACAGGTTTTCTTTTGCAACACCTTATTCTTGGCTATAGCCAACAACCTGCTTGTGTCTGCCCACCCAGATGCATAGAATGCAGAAAGGTGAGTGATTTAATTATGTTCTTTTTTGAGATCTGATTTGAGGAGTGACATTGACATTACTAAGATCATAGCATCTGGTCCCATCACTTCATGGCAAATAGATGGGGAAACAGTGGAAACAGTGAGAGACTTTATTTTGGGGAGCTCCAAAATCACTGCTGATAGTGACTGCAGCCATGATATTAAAGGACACTTGCTCCTTGGAAAAAAGTTATCACCAACCTAGACAACATATTAAAAAGCAGAGACATTACTTTGCTGAAAAAGGTCCATCTAGTCAAACCTATGGTTTTTCCAGTAGTCATGTATGGATATGAGAGTTGGACTATAAAGAAAGCTGAGCGCCGAAGAATTGATGCTTTTGAACTGTCATGTTGGAGAAGACTCTTGAGAGTCTCCTGGACTGCAAGGAGATCCAACCAGTCCATCCTAAAGCAAATCAGTCCTGAATCACCGACTCTATGGACATGGGTTTGAGTAAACTCTGGGAAGTGGTGATAGAGAGGCCTAGTGTGCTGCAGTCCATGGGGTAGCAAAGATTCAGACACGACTGAGTGACTGAACTGAACTGATTGATGTTATTCCATAACACAATTATAAGACAAACTTTAAAAATTAATGGACTCGAGGGAACTCCATTTACCTTCATCACCAGAAAGGCTAGGTGAGCTCATTGAGGCTCCATATGGCTGGTGTGACTTTCCCAGGGCAGAAACAGACTGCAGGGCCAGGAAGTCCTCGAAGGGGAAAGAGTCTTTTCCCCCTCTATCTTAAGTTGCCATAAATCAGACAGAGATTATAGCTTGATAACTAAGCTATTTCTTCCTGACTCATGACTTTCTTTTAGGAAAAACAATCACAAGAGTCACCTTCTCTCCATGAGTCTGATGGCCATGGTCCCAAATCCCAAATCACACAGAGGAGACGTTCTTACCTCTGCTTTCACCCTCACACCACCGGTCACCTGCTAGGGAAAATGCTCAGACCTGTCACCGGTGACTTGGCGAAAGAGAACAAGTCAGCTGTGCCTAATGACATGGACCCGTGACAGGAAATGCCCTATGACCCTGGGGTCCGCTCCTAGTGAGGGCCCTGCTTCTACAACCACCTGCCCATCGCCAGCCCTCCCCAAACCAGTGACTCTTTTCTGCTTCCCCTGACATCTTCTTCAAGTTTCTCTTGAAGCAAAACATGAACTTGAGAATGCTTCACGTAATGTGCATTGCCTTGGATTTTGCAGAGCCTCCTCTTATGTTTGGGAATTAAGAAGAAGGCAAAGAGCAGGAGGGAATAGGTTATGCAAATTTCCTGGGTAAACTGAAGACTCTGCAAATTTTTAGTTTAAGTAAATATGCAGAATATAAGATTCACATCAAAGGGATACTGAAGAACAGAGGCTTAATGCTTCCCAGTACAGCCTTGTTTGTAGGAGACCCCTGTTTGGAGGAAGAAGTGTTACTTAATATAGCTTCTCAGAGAAAGATTCACTGCAACCCTAGGAGCCGTGGCACAGTCGATAAGGCTGGTGTGATCAGTGATGAAGAGTCAAGTCCCATTGAGAGCCGAGGTAGGAAAAATGTAATTGCTTTTCAAAACAATACCACCTAAGTGAAAAGCCTTATCTTTATAGACGGTATTGCTTCTGCTTCCAGAGCCCACGAATATAGCCAGACTCTCTGCTGATGCAGCCTGGTGCAATTTCCTCCCTACTAGCTTAGCAAGCACTCTGGCTGCTGCAGCTTCCAGCTCCTGGAAATCTGTTTTGACATTGCAGTTCCCAGTTTACAGCTAGGAGCTGTTCTTTTAGCTGGAAGTGTTCCAAATATCATCTTGTTCTTTTCATGAAAACACAGTGTTGAATCTTCTCTTGCCTCCTCTGAGAAAGGAAGGAACTTCAATAGTCAAGGACACCTGGGGGAGCATGTAAGTGAGAGGATGCTTCTGGGAAATTCCAAAATAGGGGGGAGAGCCCACTGTGCTCCTAAAGAAGTGCTAGTTCTAATCCGTGTGGCTGCAACTCGCATGGAGCAGACCCTCTCCACTCCCAGCCTCTGAAAGAGGGTCCCCACTCCCCGCTCAGCACC
The DNA here is from genome assembly GCF_000754665.1 of Bison bison bison. Lineage (NCBI taxonomy): Eukaryota > Metazoa > Chordata > Mammalia > Artiodactyla > Bovidae > Bison > Bison bison. The sequence goes on along the minus strand of NW_011494679.1, from coordinate 891,277 downwards.
CTACTTCCTCAAGCACCAGACTAGATTCCTCTACAGTCCAGATGGGGTTTGTTTTTAGCCTCTATTATAACTGTTCCATTGCCTTTCTGTGTTTTCTATCTTAGGTAATTTATCCATATCCACGCTGTCCATTTGACACTGAAACTAATTATTTTATTCATTCTTGCATTCCATCTTTTTCAGTAAATAATAGCCATTCAGAAAACTGGATTCCAATACTGCCAAAGGCAGGACTCTATTATGTTTGGCTTTCCTGCTCCCTAGACGGGGTCAGGCTGACACAGATAGAGTGGTATGTTGGTTAATTCACTGTCCAGAGAGAAAAATACTCCTGATTTGTAGGGTGTGAATGATGTGTACTCTCTGCAGTATAAACACCACATTCACAACTGGAGCGCAGCTACAAGTGTGACATCCCTGAGTGTGGAACTCAGCAGCAGTGTACACAATCAGCTCTCACAAGCTGACTGGTGCACACCACGTCTAACATATATACCACTTACAGTGGCATTTCTGTGATCAAATTCTATCATAGGAATGTAAGGAATTCAATTTCTAGGTGTCTTCTCAAACTTGATCAAACAATCCCCCCGCACCCCCTTTCTTCATCCCCAGCCCTTTATGTGTGTCTGTGGAGGGCAGGGATGTAAATAGAAGGGAGAGAGGTTAACCATAAGAATAGAAGTAACATTAATTATATTCTGCCCTTTTTTTTTTTTTTTTTTTTTTCTGTTAAGAACGTGCCTTCTTGGTGGTGGAGCCGAATCTTGAGAGTAAACTCCCCCACCCCGCCTCCACTATTTCAAGTTCTTATTTTAAGCTCCAAGCAGTAAAGATGGCCATGAATTTGTCGGCATTCTTCCTACTGAGAAGTGGGATCTATGACTCGTCTCCTCCATAACAGCTTAACCACAGAATATGGTAAAAGTGAGGCCGTGCCAGCTTCCGAGCCTGAGCTGTCAGAGAGGAACGGCTCTCATTTCCCGGTTTTGGAAACACTTGCTCTTGCACCCACCTGCCATGTTGTGAGGGAGCCCAAGCAGCCCCAGGAAGTGCCGCGTGAGAGAAGCAGCCAGACAGCCCTGCCTGCCCACAGCCTCGTTCAGCAGCCAGCACCTCCCTGCTGCTGCTGCTGCTGCTAAGTCGCTTCAGTCGTGTCCGATTCTGTGCGACCCCATAGATGGCAGCCCACCAAGCTCCACCGTCCCTGGGATTCTCCAGGCAAGAACATTGGAGTGGGCTGCCATTTCCTTCTCCAATGGGTGAAAGTGAAAAGTGAAAGTGAAGTCGCTCAGTCATGTCCGACTCTTCGAGATCCCATGGACTACAGCCCACCAGGCTCCTCCATCCATGGGATTTTCCAGGCAAGAGTACTGGAGTGGGGTGCCGGCTTGTGGGGACTCCTATTAGAAGCAGCTTCCCCAGCCCCAGGAAACTGCTCCAGCCATCGCCATGTGACACAGAGATGAGCTATCCCCAAGCCATCCTCACCAATTTGCACATACATGAACAAAGGGAATGATCATCGTTTTCCGACACCAAGTGTTGAGATGGTTGTGCACTCAGCAGTAAATAATCAGACTTTCTCCCTGCCCCTTCTCCATAACCTCACCACAGTCAGTGCCCAAAGTATTATCTTGGCAAGTGCACCTCTTCCCCTTCACATTGTCTTCCAGTTCTAAGTCCTGCAGATCTTAAAGAGACCTCTACAGTGTTACTTCCTCCTTCTCCCCAGCCTTTTCCCTACCCCATCTGGGATACATATGGCTTCGCTGGTAGCGCAAATGGTAAAGCATCTGCCTGCAATACAGGAGACCAGGGTTCGATTCCTGGGTCGGGAAGATCTTCGTTCTCTGTTCTGTAATACTGTGTGAACCACTTATCACGTTTTCGGATCTTTAAATCTTATCTGCAATTTTCAGGGCCAAATGTGTTTTGGCAGTTACAATTTTTTCACATTTTAAATGGGTAATGTGGTACTATTATTTTTCCAGTAGTCATGTGTGGATGTGAGTTGGAGCATAAAGAAGGCTGAGTACTGAAGAGTTGATGCTTTTGAACTGTGGTGTTGGAGAAAACTCTTTAGAGTCCTTTGGACCCCAAGACGATCAAACCAGTCAATCATAAAGGAAATCAACCCTGAATATTCCTTGGAAGGACTGATGCTGAAGCTGAAGTTCCTTTACTTTGGCCACCTGATACAAAAAGTCAGCTCAATGGAAATGACCCTGATGCTGGGAAAGATTGAGGGCAGGAGGAGAAGGGGACGACAGAGGATGAGATGGTTGGCTGGCATCACCGACTCAATGGACATAAGTTTGAGCAAGCTCCAGGAGATAGTGAAGGACAGGGAAGCCTGGAATGCTGTAGTTATAGGGTCACAAAGATTCAGATGTGACTTAGCAACTAAACAACAATAGCAAAATATGGTACATATATTGGTTATTGTATAAAATTTGCAATGGTGTCTGTAGCAGCACCTCGTAATCAATACAGTAATATTTTAGCAATAAATTATATAAATATTTACATTAATGTGATGAATTCTAAAAATATAAATAGAAAAAAAAATCAACCTTCTTTCAGAGCCTTTTGTCTTTAAGAAGTACAGAAAAGACACCGAAGACTGGTACTCAAGATTGATCATCCATGTCTTCCACTAGGCATTGATACATGACATGCTGCTCATCATGTATCCCTTCTGCCTGGCAAGTTATAGATTCCAAAGAAGAGCATGCTGATTCACCACACATACACACACACACCAACACCATTGGGTTTGTTGACAAAGCCTATAATTCTGGAACCACTTTTGTTTCTGAAAAGACTTCTTAACCAGAAAACACCTTGAATCTCCTTGTCATAAAACAGTGAACATGGAAATCTAAATGGCTAGAAATACAATTCATGATGTATCTGCAGGATATAATAGTCCTGTTTACATTCCATAAGCTACTTAAACTACCTTTTGTTTAGACAATAATGTCAAATCAGGAAGCATGTTCCAGTTAACTTAGTCCTGGAATTTGCAATATCATCAAATGTTTAAATATTAGCTTTATTTACTCATCAAAAAGAATTCCATTTCAATAAGATATGTAACTTGAATTGTTTAGTAATGACCAAAGCAGTGCCAAACTTCCAATTAAATTCACTTATTTGAATTATCCGAAGTACAAACAAGAGGTGAAATAATAAGAATAAAGAAATTATAGATCCTGAATGTTTCTAGATTCTAGTTATGTCTGAGTAAATTTGAAGAATAAAATGGGAAGGAGACAGTGCACAGTACCATAATTCAAATGAGTTCCATTTGAGCTTCTTCTGACATAGGGCAGATCACTGAACTAAGGTAGATTTCTTTGTGCAATCTTTACGTAAATTGTCAAAGAGAGTCACTCATAACCCATGCCTGGCTTGCAAAACCATGTTAATTAATCATCATCCTTGGCACACTGTCAGTTTCAGATACTAATAAATTTGGGTGTTTTATAGAGCTTTGGATTTCATTACAATCATAAAAAACTCAAGTGGCTTTTTTATGATTTAGGGATAACTTTTAAATTTGTACCAAACATCTGCTGTAGGCAGTATTGTTTTTCTATACCACTTGAATATTCAGGTTTTTAGTTTAGTTAAAAAAAAAAAAAAAACAAGCCTGGAAATGGTTTCTATAAAATCATCAGCACCAACTCTTAGGCTTTCATCATTCTCAAATGAGAACAGGTTATATATAAACCGCACACAGCAAGAGAGTTTATAGTGAGTCTTTAATGTGTCACACTATGTGCCAGATGCTGTTGCTGCTGCTGCTGCTAAATCGCTTCAGTCATGTCCGACTCTGTGTGACCCCATAGACAGCAGCCCACCAGGCTCCCCGGCCCCTGGGATTCTCCAGGCAAGAACACTGGAGTGGGTTGCCATTTCCTTCTCCAATGCATGAAAGTGAAAAGTGAAAGTGAAGTCACTGAGTCGTGTCCTACTCTTCGAGACCCCAAGGACAGCAGCCCACCAGGCTCCTCCCTCCATGGGATTTTCCAGGCAAGAGTACTGGAGTGGGGTGCCATTGCCTTCTCCAGCCAGATGCTGTACCAGACATAAAAAGTGATTTGTGTCCTCAGGAGCCTTTGTGTTCGTGTGAGATTATAGCATTTCTTCCTTTTTCTGCTTCATTTCATTTTAGATCTCTATTTGTAGGATTTCAAAAGCCTAGAGACAACTTGGAAAACCACAGAAGTGGGATTGGTTATTACTCTGGAAGCTATAATCCGAAGCCATAGTTTCCTATTGAAATTATTCTAGAATGAAGAACTGCCTATGTGACTGGGTGTAGCCATTTACCAGCAAGGCACACAGTTCTTCACATCCTGGTTCCCAAACCCATCCTGACTTCTGAGTAAACCACAGATACGTTCTCTTGCGCTGGTCACCTCAGCTCCCTGGCCACTGGTCATTCTTGCCCTTAGTCTGATCTGAGGTCAAGGTACCCAGGGGGTCCTTGCTCTGTTCCTGAGTTTTAGTCTCTCAGTAACCAGAAGGGAACAGCTGGATTCCTTTCCATTCTACCCTATATGTGCATTCTCAACCCCACTCCACACACATACTCAGCTCACTGTCACATACATACTATCACACACGCTTACCCTGGTTCACACACGCCCTCACACATACTCTCAAGCATACAAATGCTCATATCACACCTGCTCTGTGGTGCTCTGGAGGCATGGGCTTTCTGACTCAAGTCTTTCATTTAGTATGACCTCAGGAAGGTATGCACACAGAAGTTCAGTTTACTGATCCATATAATGGACTCTCTATTCTATGAGCCTTTGCAAGGATCGAAGAGGTTAATATATGCAAAATACTTAGCGTGGTGGTGAGCACATGATAAACATACAGGAGACAGCAACTGTTGTTAACAGGCTCTCTAAGCACACCTGAACCTCAGACAAACCTGGCCTGGCCCCCAGCAAAGTGCCTTGGTTCTATAATTGGGTTTCTCATTCCATTAAAAAAAAAATTATTTCCTCATCCAGTTCTGGTTACGGCCTGGAGCCCTGCCTTTGTCTGGGTGACCTCGTCCTCTGTGGCTGTGCTTCTCATGTCATTTTCCTTACTTAACCTGCAAATGTCAACTGCCACCCCTACTGGCAGCCCAGCGCCTGTCACTCAGGAAGGAGGACAAAGGGCCTGGACCTGCCTCCCCCTAGTGTAGCTTCTCTGGGCCAAGCCATGACCATTAAGCTTTGCTCTTAATGGTGTAGTCAAAAGGAACTGCATTTCTATGATGCATTTTTATTTATGAACAAATATAGGATCTATTGATTCGGATAAGCAAAGAAACAAATGTCCAGAGAGATTTAAGAATGAGACACTCAGGAACATTCCTTTTAGAGACAATCCATGCAAGCTAACTGTAGGTTCCAAATTTTCTGAGAATTATAGTGCATAAAAAAATGAAATTAAAACTCTATTAAGTCTAAATTGCCTATTAAATACAATTGTATTGATCACTAATGACTCAAGAGGTGCTTTGTGATTTTAAAGTAACCATTGCTTATCATCATTAATTTATAAGTGAAATATTTAGCTCAATCAGACCTAACCATTACAAATTAGAGAGCATTAGATATTTTTCTATGCGATTTCTAGGCCCTCTGTCTCATAATTAGGTAGGTCTCACTTCAGGTTCTTTAGATCTGGGCTTACTGCTTATGTAATGTATTAACAGAACTATGGGTCTAGTGGCCATTTTAATAAATCTCTAAAATAAATTTTTTTAGTTTTTATGGTGTTCTAACCATGTAATCATCAATGTGATGTGGGAGATCTCTCTCTCTCTCACACACACACACACACGCGCGCGCACGCACAGCTTACGGTGTTTGCCCTCACCATTCTAACTCGGGATCTACTTGTCCAGATACACATTTAAACCGTTAATCCGCCACCACTCATTGCAGAGTCAAATGGAATAAAATGAGTCATTTAAAAGACAGAAAAATCAATAGAACTGATCATGTGAGGGATTAATGAAAGGGTTGAATCAAAGATGAAATTAAAGTTTCAAAGCTAAGTTTAAGAAACATTTACAGTGAGGGGTGTTTGAGTCTGAGGCAAGAAGCTGGAGAAAGATACGCTTATCTCAATGAACCTGTAACATACTGTTCCACAACAGTGGCACAATATGGACATTATGTGGCTAGAAAGATTAGATATTAAGCTTGATAATTTGAAAACTGTAAACAATCTTTAGAACCTTAAAATTTTATGTATCCAAGCTTCCTCCTTGACAATCCCAGATGTCTACATGTGTTTCTCTCCCAGAGAGTTCTAATTTCCTTTTCTGGTAAAAATATAATAATGCCTTCAAGTCATGACAGCTACCTCAGAGACCCCAAGTGTAAAAAAAAGAAGTTAATAGGAGGTGGGTCTCATGATCACTCCCAGGATAGCTCTATCCTGAAGTGCAGCAGATTTACTCATCAAGACAAGGAAAGCCACTTTCTGGTTTAAAAATGAGAGCCACCGAATAAGGCTCAGGTGTTATTTTTTTGAGGCTGAAAACGATGTGGAGTGTGGCCATGTCCACAGTAGCAGCTGTAGTAGCAGGGGGACTGATCACATGCTTGAAGAAGAACTTCTAGTGCAAATAAATGATTGCTATCATCTTCAAGTTGTCTAGTCTTTGGATTTGTAGACAGTTTCTGAAAAAAAAATTGTTCATATCTGCCAATGTTGGAGTATTAGGATTCTCTAGAGAAACAGAACCAATAAGATGTATAATATGCAGAAAGAAATTTATTATTAAGAATTGGCTCATACAATTAGTGAAGTAAACAAGTCTCAAGAGCCAGGAAAGTTGATGCTTCAGTTAAAGTCCAAAAACAGGATACACTGATGTCTCAGCTCAAAAAGGAGGAAATTCCTCAAATTTGAAGAAAGAGTCAATCTTTTGTTCTATTTAGGCCTCCAACTAATTGGATAAGGCACAATCACCTTAGGGAAGGCAATCTGTTTTACTTAGCCTGTCAACTTTTAAATGTTCAACTCATTCCAAAACTCCCTCACAAAATAGTGTCCGACCAGATATCTGACATGCTGTGGCCCAGCGTGTCGGATATCTGACACCCAAAAGTAGACACCCAAAAGTAACAATCATTTTCCCATTTGATAAGTACTTTTGGTGACTAAACACTCTATTCAGTCAATGTCATAACCACAGTCTTCCCACAGGAAAGCCTCTGGAAAAAACCAGATCCATGAATTGAGTTGTTGAAACTGTCAGTTCTGATATTGTGCTTAGGAAGAGTTAAGAACCCAGAACTTAGAGAACATTCAAGACTCTATGGCGATGAAGAGACAGAGGCAGAAGAAATAGCTTCATTTCCCAGAGAAAAGGAAAATATTATAGCCTCATTATTCTCTTAAACAGCCAAATTGTGCAAAGGGAAGGAATCCTTCCAAGTGATATCGGTTCAGTTCAGTCACTCAGTCGTGTCTGACTCTTGGTGACCCCATGGACTGCAGCACACCAGGCTTCCCTGTCCATCACCAACTCCCAGAGCCTGCTCAAACTCATGTCCATCGAGTCAGTGATGCCATCCAACCGTCTCATCCTCTGTTACCCTTCTTCTCCCACCTTCAAACTTTCCCAGCAGCAGAGTTTTTTCCAACGAGTCAGTTCTTCTCATCAGGTGGCCAAAGTATTGGAGTCTCAGCCTCAGCGTCAGTCCTTCCAATGAATATTCAGGACTGATTTCCTTTAGGATTAACTGGTTTGATCTCCTTGTAATCTAAGGGACTCTTAAAAGTCTTCTCCAACCCCATAGTTCAAAAGCATCAACTCTTCAGCGCTCAGTTTTCTCTATGGTCCAGCTCTCACATCTATACAGGACTATTGGGAAAACATAATGTCTCTGCTTTTTAACATGCTGTCTAGGTTTGTTGTAGCTTTTCTTCTAAGGAGCAAGCATCTTTTAATTCATGGCTGCAGTCACCATCTGCAGTGACTTTGGAGCCCAAGAAAATAAAGTCTCTTACTGCTTTCATTGTTTCCCATCTATTTGCCATGAAGTGATGGGACCAGATACCATGATCTTTGTTTTTTGAATGCTGAGTTTTAAGCCAGCTTTGTCACTCTCCTCTTTCACTTTCATCAAGAGGCTCTTTAGTTCTTCTTCATTTTCTGCCATAAGGGTGGTGTCATCTGCATATCTGAGGTTATTGATATTTCTCCCGGCAATCTTGATTCCAGTTTGTGCTTTGTCCATCCCAGCATTTCACATGATGTACTCTGCATACAGGTTAAATAAGTTGGGTGATAATATACAGCCTTGACGTACTCCTTTCCCAATTTGGAATCTGTTGTTCCATGTCTGACTCTAAATGTTGCTTCTTGACCTACATACAGATTTCTCAGGAGACAGGTAAGGTGGTCTGGTATTCCCCTCTTTTTAAGAATTTTCCACAGTTTGTTGTGATCCACACATTAAAGACTTTAGTGTAGTCAATGAAGCAGAAGATTTTTTTCTGGAATTCTCTTGCTTTTTCTTTCATCCAACGATGTTGGCAATTTGATCTCTGGCTCCTCTGTCTTTTCTAAATACAGCTTGAACATCTGGAAGTTCCCAGTCCAAGTGTTATAGCCAAAATTACAGAGACTAGATTAAAAATTGCAATTTCCTGTAGCATAGAATTTATTTGAAATATTTTCATCTGGTAAAGAACCATACACAAAACTCTTAGCATATTTTTACAGTATTTATTGAGAATATAGTGAATGCAATAATTAGATTGTATCTTTAAGGATATTTGTAAGATAGCAAAATACCATAGTATCACCTCAAGGAATTTCTTCTCTCCAAATCAACAGAACCATAGAACCAGTATATCAGTTGCTAAAAACATTGAATATCACTTTTGGCAAACAGAAAGTACAAGTGGTGAGATCATCTGTTTATTTATAATGTGTTCTGAAGCAGATACTCCTACACCAAGCACGCAAATTAGGTTGTGATTTTTTCAGACTAACTTTTAAAGAGAAAAATGTACAAGTAATTCCTATCTTTGGTATGCAATATGTCCTTAAAGTATATTTTAAAAGTGATTTTTTGAAAGTCAAAGGGAAGAACTTGGTGTGTGTGTGTGTCTGTGGGTAGGGGCGCATGCATGCGTGCTAAGTCGCTCAGTCGTGTCCAACTCTTTGTGACCCCATGGACTGTAGCCCACCTGGCTCCTCTGTCCACGGGATTCTCCAGGCCAGAATACTGGGCTGGGTTGCCATGCCCTTCTCCAGGGAATCTTCCCAACCCAGGGATCAAAACCACATCTCTTGTCTCCAGCATTGGCAGGTGGGTTCTTTACCACCAGCGCCACCTGAGAGGTCCTGTGGGCGGGGGAAGGTAGGTATTCCATTGAAACTAAACATTATGAAAGTCTTAATAATACTTTGTCTTATAGAAAGAATCATCAACAAGTATTTCCAACAATTCACTTTTTCTAAATTTTAACTTTTTTTCCTTTTTTCATAATTAATATAGCCAGCCAGCTTAATTCATTAAGCATCTAATTGAGGCTAAAAAGTCACAGCTTCAGCTCATCTAATAATGGCCTCAATTAGGTTGAATTTATAAGTGCTCTGCTGTTTAATGCTGGTGTAAGAACTTTCATTTCCCCCTTAATCACTTATTTTTATAGGTTAATAAAGGTAAAGACATTGAAATATCCAGCAAATACGTAAACACTACTAAACAAAGACAGCAAACCATGCTATAGCTCAAAATGTTCATCTACTCAGGGCCAAAGTTTGAATTTCAGCGAGAAGGAGGTGGGTATCAGTGTGCATGTGTGAAAGGGCAGGTGTTTAAACGGCTGTGACAAGGAGGACCCGGGGAGCCGCTCCATCATAGGTCATAATCCGCCCTCAGTCCACGAGGAAGGTACACCTGCTGTTGGGGGAATATTCAGGGAGTGTCAAGTATTTTTACTTCAATAGCGCAAACCTCCTCCAGCCATGTTTAATCTGAATGACAAAAACATACTTTAAGAAAAAGATCAGAGTTGTAGACATTCTGAATATAGTTTTCTTAAAAAAAAAAAAAAAAACCATATACTGATCAACACAGGAAAGACTAATATAAAGGCTTAACCTAGTATGGAATCCTGAACAATAAATTGTAAAAAAACAAAAAACAAAAAACACATATACCTGCATTGGATGCCTTACTGATTAATCCACTGGATTTCAAGTCAGAAGCTGTTGGGCTGCTGGGGGTAGGTTTTGAATTACCTATGTAGAGGGACATACCAGAACTTAGTATTAAGAACTGCTGAGAAACACTACTCCTATGTAAATATTATGAAACAGTGACCCTTTGGGAGGTGTTTCTAAGTTGTATAAAATTTGATAAGGGCAGATTTTATGTAATATACTATGTAAGGGCAAAAATAAAATGCAAATGTCAAATAACCTACTTTAAATCTAGTTCTGCAGCCAAACTTAAGCAGAGAGATTGTTTAAATGAACCAGGATTCTTACCCAGGTTTTGGCATAAAGACAGAAATTCAGGGAGTACAAGGATGAGAAGGAATCATCATAAAATACAGAGGTCCTTGGGTTATATTTAGACTAAAATGCACTCTTCTATCACATTCTAAACAAAGCCACTCTAATGAGCTGGGAGTGGGTTGGGAGTAGGGGAGTCTCCATTGTATAAATGCCAAAATATTGCAACAGAGTCATAAATATTTATGTCTGTCTCCCTCTTTTCCTGTTAGTCCATCTTGATTTTTTCCCTTATTTTTAGACTTTTTTCTTCCCACTTGTGAAACCACCTATTTTTAACTACTGAACCTCACACCCTTGCCCTCTCTCTGCCTATATACTGCTACTCTAGCTCTGCATTCTTCATATCTAAGATCCCCCTGTGTGTGTGCTAGTCGCCCAATCATGTCTGACTCTTTGCAACATCATGAACTGTAGCCCGCCAGCTCCTCTGTCCATGGAATTCTCCAGGCAAGAATACTGGAGTGGGTTGCCATTTCCTTCTCCAGAGATCCCCCTGGAGAGACACAAATAGAGCCCATTATCCCTTTTTTTCCTGTCACATTTCTGCAGAGAAGTTTCCCCTGCCCTGATGTCCTGGTAGTGCCCCCCAACTGTGTCCCTAGCTGGAGGCAACACACATCGGACACGGACTTGAGCCGCACAGTCCTGATCCTCACCTCACTTGAGGCTGCTTTAGCAAAAACAGATGGTCTGGCTGCAGAGCCACAGATGCCAATCAGGTACACTGTTGGCAAACATGTTCTCTAATCAGGCCCTTTTCAAATGGCATCTGCTGCTCTCTCCCTGTAGGCATAGGGAGAGATTCAAAACCTTCTGTGCATTTTCTCTTGCTGGGGTCTATCAACACCCTTACATAACACTGTTACCAGTTTAAGAAGGGCTGGCTCACCTAGGCTGAGACAGAAAGGACTTTAGGCCAGAATCTTGTGGTCTGGTCTAAATCACCAGAATCTAAATTTGATCTCACCCTGAGGGCGTGGAGCTGGAGTCTGGGAAGAAATAGTGTGAAGCAGAAAGAAGCAGCTTCAGGACTGGATGCTTCTGGTATTACAGAGGCCTGCCCACCAGCTTGAGGGAAAGAATAAAAGACTGTTATGCTGGAAGACAATGTAAGAGATTACATCCATTCATATGGTGTCTAAGGGGCTTCCCTGGTGGCTCAGCTGGTAAAGAATTTGCCTGCAATGTGGGAGACCTGGGTTCGATCCCTGGGTTGGGAAGATCCCCTGGAGAAGAGAACGGCAACCCACTCCAGTATTCTTGCCTATACAGTCCATGGGGTCACAAAGAGTCAGACTTTCACTTTTCACATGGTGTTTAAAAACAGATGAGACTGATCTAGAGTTATAGAAATCAAAAAGGTCATTACTTGCATGAAGTCAAGGCTGACCAAAAAGGAGCTTGAAGAATTTTCTGCGGTAATAAAATGTTCTGTATCTTGACAGCATTATGCTCAGATGGCTAAATGTAATTGTCAACCTCATCAAAACAGACATTTAAGACCTGTGTGTTTCAGAGCATGCAAATTTTACAGTATGATGCTTTCAATGCGAATGTTTATAAAGAATTTATAATGATACTAGGAATATCTCATAGTGTTAAAAAAGGAAGGCAGAAAATTTGTTATTAAATAAATCATATAAACACAAATTTATTTTTTAAAGATTCACAAAATAAGATTTTGCCAAAATTATAATGAATTATTTTCTCTGATGTTTTTCAAAAATTTAATGATTTATTTAGGGATAATTGAGGTTCAAATCTTTCACATGTTTCAAGTGTATATAATTTGATAAGTTTTGACGTATATATACAATTGTGAAACCAACACTATCAAAATAATGAACACATGCATCACACCCAAAAGCTTCCTCTTGCCCATTAAAGTCCATTCCTTCCTACATTACTCCACGCACCACTACCACAAAACTATGACTATCTGTTTTATATTGCTGTAGATTAATTTATATTTTCTAGAATTTTATGTAAATGATATCACATAAATGTATTTTTGTTTGATTTCTTAAATCAGTGTGATTATTTTGAGATTCATCTCTGTGTTGCAAGTATCAATAGCTCATTCCTGTTTATTGCTGAGTGTCACTCCACTGTGTGGATGTATCACAGTTCACTTATTCATTCACTATCTATTTGATGGACATTTTAGCTGTACTTCTTACAAACAAAGCTGCTATAAAAATTTGTGTACCAGCCTATACGTGGACATATGTTTTCATTTTCTTGGGTAAATACCTAGGAATTGAATGGCTAGGTCATTTGGTAGGTTTATGCTGAACTTTTTAAGGAAAAGTCAAAATGTTTTCCAAAATGGTTGTACCAATTTACAACCTTACTAGCAGTTTGTAACAATTTTAGGTACTTCTCATCTTCAAATCATTTTTGAGTAGTCCTTATTAATTGAGACTTTCTAATGTAGTCTAGGTGTCTCGTTGTGAATTTAATTAAAATTCCCTGAATAACTAAAATGCTGAACATCTTTGTATGTGCTTATTTGCCATCTGTATTCTTAGGGAAGTATCTGTTCAAATAGTTTATCTATTTTTATATTCTTTCTTCAGTAAGAAAAAAGGAAAAGTTCTTTACAAAATGTTTTAAGTCCTTTTTCAGATTAATATTTTCCAAATATTTTATCTGAGGTCTCAGTTTGTCTTTTCATTTTTGTAAGGATGTCTTATGACAAGCAAATTTTTAAATTTTTATGAAGCCCAATGTAAGGATTTTTTGTCTTTTATAGTGCAAGATATTTGTGTCCTTTTTACAAAATCTTTGTCACACTCAAAACTACTGGGAATATCTTGTTTGTTTTATTATACAGCTTTATAGTTTCAGAACTTATGCCTCAGCCTATGATTTCTGGTTAGTTTCTGTGTCTAAAGAGAAGATCTAAAGATCAACACTATGCTTGGACATGGCTGTCCTATGGTCCCACACTATGCATTAAAAAGACTTTTCTTCCTTCATTGAATGCCTCAATGACTTTGTCGAAAACCTTTTGGCTACATAATTGTGTGTCTATTTCTGGATCTGTAGTTTGTTCCAAAGATCTATATAGATAATGTGCATGTAGAGAGAGAGAGAGTATTCTGTGTATCTAATGTATAGATCATTGGAACAAACTACAAATCCAGAAAGTGCTAAGTCACTTCAGTCCTGTCTGACTCTTTGAGATCCTATGGACTGTAGCCCAGCAGGCGTCTCTGTCCATGGGATTCTCCAGGCAAGAATAGTGGAGTGGGTTGCCATGCCCTCCCCTCCAGGGGCTCTTACCCACCCAGGGATTGAATCTGCATCTCTTATGTCTCCTGCACTAGCAGGCATCTACCTGGGAAACCCTAAAGCTTCATAAATCATCTTAAAAGTGAGTAATACAACAGGTCCAACATGATGTTTTGTTTTTCTTTTTTAGTTTGTTGAAACTGTTATAAGTTAATTGATTTTCTACATAAGTTTTAGGATAAGATTTTAAAATTCCTACCTTAAAATGTCTACCAGTATTTTAATTAGGACTGCAAGTTTCAGTTTGGAAAGAATTAACATCTTAAGATATCAAATCTTCCAAACCACTAAGCATACTAATTACTCTGTTTTGGGGGTGTTCTTCAGTTTCTCTCAAGAAGCTTTTGTATACCTGTGAAAGTGTCTTAAACATATTTTGATAACTGAACTGTTAAATGGGGATCATGAAAGTCCACAAGATTATAAATTAAGTAAGGGGATACATATAGAGTGCATCCTAAGTATATAGTAATATGCTTACTATACATATACACCAATAATACCAATAGCACCACCTGTCAAACATCCAGACCATCAGAAAATGAAGGGGTAAAAAGCTTCAGTTCAGTTCAGTTCAGTTCAGTCACTCAGTCATGTCCAACTCTTTGTGACTCCATGAATTGCAGCACACCAGGCCTCCCTGTCCAACACCAACTCCCAGAGTTCACTCAAACTCACATCCATCGAGTCATTGATGCCATCCAGCCATCTCATCCTTTGTCGTCCCCTTCTCCTTCCCCCAATCCCTCCCAGCATCAGAGTCTTTTCCAATGAGTCAACTCTTCGCATGAGATGGCCAAAGTACTGGAGTTTCAGCTTTAGCATCATTCCTTCCAAAGAATACCCAGGACTGATCTCCTTTAGAATGGACTGGTTGGATCTCCTTGCGGTCCACGGGACTCTCAAGAGTCTTCTCCAACAACAGTTCAAAAGCATCAATTCTTCAGTGCTTAGCTTTCTTCACAGTCCAACTCTCACATCCATGCATGACCACTGGAAAAACCATAGCCTTGAATAAACGGACCTTTGTTGGCAAAGTAATGTCTCTGCTTTTCAATATGCTGTCTAGGTTGGTCATAACTTTTCTTCCAAGGAGTAAGTGTCTTTTAATTTCATGGCTGCAGTGACCATCTGTAGTGATTTTGGAGCCCCCCAAAATTAAGTCTGACACTGTTTCCACTGTTTCCCCATCTATTTCCCATGAAGTGATGGGACCGGATGCCATGATCTTTGTTTTCTGAATGTTGAGCTTTAAGCCAACTTTTTCACTCTCCTCTTTCACCTTCATCAAGAGGCTTTCTAGTTCCTCTTCAATTTCTGCCATAAGGGTGGTGTCATCTGCATATCTGAGGTTATTGATATTTCTCCCGGCAATCTTGATTCCAGCTTGTGCTTCTTCCAGCCCAGCGTTTCTCATGATGTACTCTGCATATAAGTTAAATAAACAGGGTGACAATATACAGCCTTGATGTACTCCTTTTCCTATTTGGAACCAGTCTGTTGTTCCATGTCCACTTCTAACTGTTGCTTCCTGACCTGCATACAGATTTCTCAAGAGGCAGGTCAGGTGGTCTGGTATTCCCATCTCTTTCAGAATTTTCCACAGTTGATTGTGATCCACACAGTCAAAGGCTTTGGCATAGTCAATAAAGCAGAAATAGATGTTTTTCTGGAACTCTCTTGCTTTTTCGATGATCCAGCGGATGTTGGCAATTCGATCTCTGGTTCCTCTGCCTTTTCTAAAGACCGGGTATTTCTCCTAAGGACTATTTAACCAAAGAATGATTTGGCAAGTCTAGTTTGATTTCAAACCAGCTTTCTTAACCACTATGCTAATCTGTTTCCCAGTCAAAAACAGTCCTGCTTGTAGGATTTTTTTTTTTTGGTAATGGTTTCAATGTAGGAAATAATTTTAAAATATTTTTAATATAAGTAAAATTAATCTCGTAGCTTCCGCACTCTCTCTCACTTCAGAACTCTGTTACTCATACCTTCCACTTCCCTACTCCCTCCATCATATACCGTGTTGTAGTTCCTTTTTTTTTTTGTAGTCCTTTATTTTAAAACTCTGTGCTTCTTTAGACAATTAGTCTTTCTTTCAAATTAATTCTAAATGGAATTGCTAACTTATATGATACCTTGTAGGACCTTCAAGGGACTAGAATAAAATATCTTCATTTTTTAAACATGAAAAGGTTAAAAGATGATCTATAATACACTTTGTGTGATGAATTTCTAACAATACGTTCATAACTTACATAAATTACTTACCATCTACTATAGTAAAATAGAGCTTGTTTAGAATAATACAGTTAATGCTCTTGATTTCATTGCATGAATAAAACACATTCTACTCTTTTCTGTGGTATACGTTTCCTCCCCTCTGTGGATTCCCCAGGGTCCAGTCCAACAATGGTTGTAAGCACATTTCTAAGACGTGGCTCGAATGCAAGATTCTCCATTTTGGAATTTTTTTTAAGAAATGTCATCACTGCTGCTGCTGCTACTGCTAAGTCGCTTCAGTTGTGTCCAACTCTGTGTGACCCCATAGACGGCAACCCACCAGGCTCCCCCGTCCCTTGGATATTCCAGGCAAGAACACTGGAGTGGGTTGCCATTTCCTTCTCCAATGCATGAAAGTGAAAAGTGAAAATGAAGTCGCTCAGTCGTGCCCGACTCCTAGCGACCCCATGGACTGCAGCCTACCAGGCTCCTCCATTCATGGGATTTTCCAGGCAAGAGTACTGGAGTGGGGTGCCGTTGCCTTCTCTAATGTTACTTATTTATCTTGAATATTTCTTATGAAACAGAAGGCAACCCACCCATTCCTGGCAGCTGATAAAGTTTCTTGCATTGTGAAAACTATGGCAATTTCTATTTTAGCTATTCAACAAAAAAGGAATTGTTTTCTCTTTTTCTTGATGTCTCCCTCAGCTTTCTCAAATTCACCATGCTACTTTTCAGCCTTCAAGAAAGATAAATTGGGAAAAGAAGGGAGGGACCCTCAGTGGTCCACTTTTCAGCCTCTCTTAGAATTAAGCAGGTCCCCAAGGACATAACTTGAGAAACGTTAGGCTGGAGGAAGCACAAGCTGGAATCCAGATTGCTGGGAGAAATATCAATAACCTCAGATATGCAGATGACACCACCCTTATGGCAGAAAATGAAGAAGAACTTAAGAGCTTCTTGATAAAAGTGAAAGAGGAGAGTGAAAAAGTTGGCTTAAAGCTCAACATTCAGAAAACGAAGATCATGGCATCCGGTCCCATTGCTTCATGGGAAATACATGGGGAAACAGTGGAAACAATGGCTGACTTTATTTTTTTGGCTCCAAAATCACTGCAGATGGTGACTGCAGTCATGAAATTAAAAGACACTTACTCCTTGGAAGAAAAGTTATGACCAACCTAGATAGCATATTCAAAAGCAGAGACATTACTTTGCCAACAAAAGTCTGTCTGGTCAAGGCTATGGTTTTTCCAGTGGTCATGTATGGATGTGAGAATTGGACAGTAAAGAAAACTGAGCACTGAAGAATTGAGGCTTTTGAACTGTGATGTTGAAGAAGACTCTGGAGAGTCCCTTGGACTGCAAGAAGATCCAACCGGTCCATTCTAAAGGAGATCAGTCCTGGGTGTTCATTGGAAGGACTGATGCTAAAGCTGAAATTCCAGTACTTTGGCCACCTCATGCGAACAGTTGACTCATTGGAAAAGACTCTGATGCTGGGAGGGATTGGGGGCAGGAGGAAAAAGGGACGACAGAGGATGAGATGGCTGGATGGCATCACCGACTCGATGGACATGAGTCTGAGTGAACTCTGGGAGTTGGTGATGGACAGGGAGGCCTATAGTGCTGTGATTCATGGGGTCACAAAGAGTCAGACACGACTGAGCACAGAACTGAACTGAAATGAACTGAAGGCTTTAACAGGACACCTAATCTGAAACAAAACCTTAACAAGTTGACTATCAGCCAAGACACATAAGACTTGTTCGTAGTGAGTTTACAAAGCAAGGGAAATACGGATTCTGGGTAAAGCTCACTGCTCAGCTGAATCCATGCCTCATTTGAATCCTACATTCAATTAAAATTTTAAATTTTGTTTGAATTATGTTTAAGCAACTAAAAAACCATTATGTGGATGTACAAATGCCATGTGTTTATAAGGTAATGTGCACTTGCTTTCAAAGAAGTTGAGGTATTTGCAAGTGTTGGACAATTTTATTAGGAATATCTAGGTGTAGCAGTTTTTGTAAGTGAAGTTTAACTCAAAGTAGACTTTAGATTTAATTAGGCTAGGAACAAAAAGATGTTTGTTGTTTTCCCAAAACACACATACTATGAATAAGTGTCAGGGGAGCAGTGGGTGTTCCTGGTGGGGTGAAGGCTTGATAAGCGTCCTGCTATAAGTTTCAGAAGAATCATTCTCTATCCTGACACATATTTAAGAGAAATACTTCTCTCCAAACCACTTGACTCCAATAACCTTGGTGGCAGCCTTACCGGTTCTGATGGAACAAGAGGCCATGACACTCGATGCCACAGCTTTGCTTGTTATCTCCACCAGTTACTGGGCTGCACAAATCTGTCATGCACTAATTTGCTTGGAGTGTCAAGGAAAGCAGAGCTGAATTCTTGACATATGAATCTCCTGTCCCCAAAGCTCTCTCCTGGGCTCTGCTGAGTGCAGAAAGAGCTGGCAGCTGAGTGGAGTTTTGATTAACTGCGCTGGTGTGTATCCACTCAAGCTTCAGCGAGATTGTGCATTGTCAGTCAGCTGTCTCCTGGGTGCTGAATTTTCATTAAAGCTTTTGTATTTAATGGAAGTTCTCTCACACTCTAGAGTTTCAAATGAAGTTCAAATCAGATGTAATTTACAATTTTATAACGGTCATGTAATATTTTCTGTCTCTGTAAGTAGCTCGGAAACAAAATTGCCTTTAGTGATTATAACTTCTCATTCTCAAATTTGCATTAATTTGAGCTCCCTAACAAGCTAAAAACATTTCTCCAGTAAATACATCCATATGGGGGGTTATGCTTTATGCATATTAGTGTTCCCAGTATACCTGCCACATTTTAGCTGCTTTGACTTGACTTCTATTGTTTTAAGGGCAATTTGAATGCATGGGATTCTTGAAACACAGACGCACTCTCCTTATCCTTTGAAACAATCAGCAGTTAGATTACAACAGGCTGTGATTTATGTGCAGCTTGCGTGGAAATACATGCCAACATGTGCCTAATTGTTTAGCAACAAACATAGACCCCATATAATGCTCTGAAAGTTAAAGTTCTCTTTAAAAGCAAAATCAAGTATTGCATTCTGGTCCTATAGAACACAGGTGTCTAAGTCTACAGGTACTAGTGTTTCCCTATAGAATAACAGTGCTGTTTTAACATAAGATTTTTGGTGAAGGTGTGAAGATTTTAGCAAAGTCTTTAAAAAGTTTGTAGTGCTGCCAGCCTTGTGCATACACTGGAATGTAGTACCAATACCACTTAATCAAGAATAAAGTTTCCGACTGGGTAGAACACTTTCTGTAGGAAATGCATGCTAACAGAATACTAAAATCTGAACTAGGTAAGAGCAAGACAGTACTTACATCCTGTTTTTTAACTGTTTTGAACATGGCTCAAGATATAAGTTTCTGACTTTGACGTTCTGAATTCCTGTCCTTAAAAGAACAACTGGCCTTTCCTGATATCCCCTCAAAGTCAATACAACCCTAATAAAAGGGTTCCTGCTTATACAACTGCTAATATTAGAGGTCAAATAAGTCTCACAAGAAATTTAAGAACAATCAGT
This sequence comes from Bison bison bison, assembly GCF_000754665.1. Classification (NCBI taxonomy): domain Eukaryota; kingdom Metazoa; phylum Chordata; class Mammalia; order Artiodactyla; family Bovidae; genus Bison; species Bison bison. Next base: position 871,598 of record NW_011494679.1, on the reverse strand, counting down.
CAGAGTTCACTCAGGAAAAAGAGAAACCATACCTGTTACTGTAGTAAACATTTAAACAGGTACTGGAGAACAAACCAGCAAAAAGGAGAAGACTAAGGTAACACAGAGGTAATTACCAAAGGCAGCTAACCGTTTCATAGGGTCAGGGGAAGTAAGGGAAGAAGCTGGGCTCATCAGACCTGTTAGTTCCAACCAGGGCTTCGTGGGTAGACTTATGCAGCCACACGGCACCCCACGGTCAGAAGGGCGCCAGGCGTGGTTACTGCTCTGCTCTCACCATCTTGTAATCCTTAATAATTTTTCAACAACCTGCTCATTTTCAGTTTGCACAGGCCTCCTCAACTTATAGGGTTGGTCTTTTTTTTTTAATTTAAATTTATTTATTTTAATTGGAGGCTAATTACTTTACAATATTGTATTGGTTCTGCCACACGGTTTGAATCTTGCAAAGTCACTCTGTTTACAGATAAAAATGTTCATATATCAGCAATTTCCTGTGGGTCAACACAGTAACAGCTTATAGAGGCGCCCTGAGGAACTCAGACTCAGAGTGCTGAGAGAAGAGCATTATCGAGCTAGTACTGGAATCTCTGAGGGCCCGTGAGAGTGTGGTGGGAGTGTGAATAACTGAGATCTGAAACCAACCTTCTCTGCTGGGAAAACGGTGGTCCCAGCCCTGAGAGAAACAAGGCGGCAACAGGAAGGAGGGCGTCCATCTGCCTACTCCACTCTTCTGTCTCCCTCTGGGGTCCTGTTGGCAGAACTGCACAGGGAGCCACGTGACAAAGAAGAAGTAGTTTGCAGAGGCCCACCAGTCCCCAGTTCACAAAGAAATAATGGAAGGCTCGCCCTGGAGTCTACAAACAATAGCTGAGTGATGACAGTAAAGAGAAGAAAGCTCAAAGGACGCTAAGCCAAATAACAAGGAGGAGTGGCTCCTATGAAGTCAAAAATCAAGAGAATAAAAAGTAAGTAGACACACTGAAGATATTTACGTTGAGGTTCTCAAATAGAGAACACAAAAGACTTTCTGAGATTTTTAAAATACTTTATAAATTTTTAAAGATAAAGAGATTTAAAAAAAGAATGATCACTGTTGAAAAACTGCTGTATTATTCTGAAATTTCAAACAGAAGAAATATAGGACAAAAAAGAATATAAATTAAATGTCATAGAAAGCATGAGTGAAAAAGATAAGGAGCATAAAAAACAGATGGTCCAAATAAATAAAATCAGAAGTGCAAAAGAGAATTAGCAACCAACACCACAGATATGCATAGGATTATTATATGCCAAGAAAATGAACAACCTAGAAAAAATTGACAAATTGCTAGAAAAGTACAATCTACTAAGATTAAATCAGGAAGAAATAGGAAATATGAGCATACTGATTTCTAGTAATGAAATTGATAAGTAGTCTAACAAAAAATTTCCAACAAATAAAAATATAAAACCAAGTGCTTCACAGGTAAATTCAATACAATATTTTTTTAAAAGTTAATACCTATCCTTCTCAAACTACTCCAACAAATTGTGGAAAAACACTTCTAAATCCCTTCTGTGAGGCCAACATAATCCTGATACCAAAGCCAGAAAAAGTATCACAAAAAAAGAAAATTACAGGACAATATCACTGATGAATACCAATGAAAATCGTCAACAAAATATTAGCAAACTGAATCCAACAGTACATTAAATGAACCATACATCATAATCAAGTAGGATTTATCCCAGGGATGCAATAATGAATGATTTAATATCCACAATTTAGAAAGCCTATAAACAAAACAAAATTACTTTGCATAAAGGGAATATAAGAAATAAATACACCAGTATGTTTATTGTAATTTTGTGTTTGATTGTAATTTGAGTAGATTATTTTGCATCTATTTACAATTTATAATTATAAAAATGTGTTTAAATGTTTTCAACAATTTTAGATAGATAGGTACTTAGATAGACAGGGGTCATAAAGGATGGATTCAGAAAAAGTAATATGTGAGAATAGAAGCTTTGGGGTACAGAGACACACAGTATACACAAAGAATGAATAGAAGAAAAGTTTCTAGAGCTGAAAAATGTGAGATTTCAGATGCATCAAGTCAAACGGAAAATAAGAAAATATATGGCAAAACCAATACAATATTGTAAAGTAATTAGCCTCTAATTAAAATAAATAAAATTTTTAAAAAATATTAAAAAAAAAACCTACCTAGATATCCTTTTCATACTGTTCATGGCATCCGGTCCCATCATTTCATGGCAACTAGACGGGGAAACAATGGAAACAATGACAGACTATTTTCTTGGGCTACAAAATCACTGCAGATGTTGACTGCACCATGAAATTAAAAGATGCTTTCTCCTTGGAAGAAAACCTATGACCAACCTAGATAGCATATTAAAAAGCAGAGACATTACTTTGCCGACAAAGATCCGCCTAGTCAAAACTATGGTTTTCCAGTAGTCATGTATGGATGTGAGAATTGGACTATACAGAAAGCTGAGTGCCCAAGAATTGAGGCTTTTGAACTGTGATGTTGGAGAAGACTCTTAAGAGTCCCTTGGATTGCTAGGAGATCCAACCAGTCCATCCTAAAGGAGATCAGTCCATATTCATTGGAAGGACTGATGCTAAAGCTTAAACTCCAACACTTTGGCCACCTGATGGGCAGAGCTGATTCATTGGAAAAGACCTTGATGCTGGGAAAGATTGAAGGCAGGAGGAGAAGGGGATGACAGAGGATGAGATGGTTGGATGGCATCACCGACTCAATGGACATGGGTTTCAGCAAGCTCTGGAAGTTGGTGACGGACAGGGAAGCCTGGCATGCTACAGTCCATGGGGTTGCAAATAGTCAGACACAACTGAGCGACTGAACTGACCTAGAATCCTGGTGAAATTCCTAAACTCCAAAAATAAAGAAAAACTTTTGCAAGTTTCCAACCAGTGAGAACAGTTTACCTACAAAGGTAAGAAAATTGGAATAGCATTAAATTTCTCATCTGCAACATAGGAAACTAGGATGCACTAACATTTATGAACTGTGGACAGGTTAGGAAAGATAGCCATTAAAATCAGGAAAAAATGAGGCAAATTTTACTTTTTGAGTTTGTGTGATTGTGTATGTAACAAAATCTTGACAGCTCATCTGAAAGCCCATTAAAGGGAACGTATCAGTGGGAGATAGGAGTCTACATGATACCTCCCAATGTCTAGAATGGACATTGTAGCAATAGTGTAGCAATATATTATAATGCAATGCCTAGAATACATACCCATGAGGACATATTTATATAAGTAAATGGTTGTTTGATTGAATGAGTAAACAGAGAATAATCTTCTTTACAGAAGAATTACAAATAAGATATGTAGACACTCTCTCTTCAAAAAGATTAAGCTTAATTATCCTCCTTCTCCCTTGACTGTGGGCTGGCCTTAGCAACCTCTATCTAAAACAAACAAACAAAAAAAAAAAAACAGTACATGGAAAGAGGTGAAGGGAGAAGCCTGGCAAACACTGTCTCAGCCAGATGATCAGGATCAACATCAGCAGCGATATGTCATGTTGACAGCATGTACCTCCTCACAGGAAAGGATCAAAAGGGCACCAACCCCAACCTAATCATGACAAAAACATCAAACAAAGGCACACTGAGGAACATTCCAGAAAATACCTGACCACTGTTTCTCAAAACAAGAAAAGGAGAAACACTTACAGACCAGAGGAGACTGGGAACACGACATCTAAGCATGACGTGTTATCTTGGATTAGCTCCTACAGCAGAATAGGACATTCATGGAAAAACTAGTGAAGCCACACAAAGTCTGTATTTTGGTCAATAATAATGTCCCTATGTTAGTTTCTTTATTGTGACAAAGTACCGAAGTAAAGTTATGACCAACCTAGGTAGTATATTGAAAAGCAGAGACATTACTTTGCCAACAAAAGTCCATCTAGTCAAGGCTATGGTTTTTCCTGTGGTCATGTATGGATGCGAGAGTTGGACTGTGAAGAAAGCTGAGCGCCAAAGAATTGATGCTTTTGAACTGTGGTGTTGGAGAAGACTCTTGAGAGTCCCTTGGACTGCAAGGAGATCCAACCAGTCCATTCTAAAGGAGATCAGTCCTGGGTGTTCATTGGAAGGACTGATGCTAAAGCTGAAACTCCAGTACTCTGGCCACCTCATGCAAAGAGTTGACTCATTGGAAAAGACTCTGATGCTGGGAGGGATTGGGGGCA
>NW_011494679.1:850434-867254 GCF_000754665.1 Bison bison bison | reverse complement strand
AGGGAGGCCTGATGTGCTGCAATTCATGGGGTCACAAAGAGTCGGACATGACTGAGCGACTGATCTGATCTGATCTGATCTGACCGTAGCAATATAAGCTATTCACAGTAGGATAAACCACATGTGGGATGTGTGTATTTCCTGTAAACCTAAGGGTATTCGAAAATTAAAAGTTTATTTTTATAAAACCTATAAGAACTAATTAAAAACTGCTAAGGTGGATGAATATAAGGGTAAGGATTTAAAAATCAAGAGTTTTATTAATATTAACAATAAAAGTCAAATCTACATGCAATAGTGGAAATAACTACTAAAAATGTCCAGGAAAAATTATGAAATCTATAAAACTAGGAAGATCTGAAAATACTGACTATTGTCCATATTTCTGAAGGGGAAGCTTTAACATTAAAAAATTATTAAGCCTTTCTCAATTAATAGATAAATTTAAAAATTAAAAAAATTTTATATAACAGTACAAAATATTACTGTATAGTTCAGGGAATTCTACTCAATACTCTGTAATGGTCTATGGATATATTAATACGTAAAACTGACTCACTTTACTGTACTCCTGAAACTAGCATAACATTGCAAATCAACTATATTCCAATAAAATTTTTTTAAAATGACACCAAAGACCATACTTGATAATTAATATGGAAGAATTAGCAAGAAAATATATAAAAACACAGTCAAAGGAGAGTTATTATGTCAAATATTAAAATTTACCATTATTTTTCAGTAATCAAAAGAATACGATCCAGAAGTAGAAATAGATCAGTGGAACAGGTCACAATGTCCAGAAACATACCTAGGTAACTTACTGGATAAAAAAGATGACATTTGAGTTAAGTAGCTCATTAATTAGTTATGCTGTTGTTGCTCATTCGCCAAGTTGTGGCCTACTCTTTGCAACCCTATAGTCTGCAGCACACCAGGCCTTCCTGTCCCTCACCTCCTCCCAGAGTTTGCCCAAGTTCATGTTGATTGAATCGGTGATGCCATCTGACCATCTCCTCCTCTGTTGCCCTCCTCTGCCTTCAGTCTTTCCCAGCATCAGGTCTTTATACAAATAGATACACAAAATACTACCAGGTAGTGCTAGGAAGGAAAATAGAGCATGTTAAGACAATTGAGAGTAACAAAGGAGTCAGAATGGTTTCTTTGAGAAGGTGACATATAACAGATCTGAGTAAAGAGAAAAGTAAATCCTTACAAATATTTGAGCAAGAAGTATTTTTGAAATAGAATAAAGTAAGTACCATAACCCAGAAGGGATGAATCTTGTCATGCTCCAGGAAAAGAATTAAGAGCAGGCAAGAATCATAGGAGATGAGATTGAAATGCTGCCCAGGGTCAAAAAAAAATGTCATATTTTCTTGACTTTTACTCAGAGTGAGATGGGAAGCTTCAGGGGTGGTTTGAATACAGGAAATTTGATATTTTGCAGAAGAATCAGTTTGACAGCTCTATGGCAAGTAGACTATAGGAAGTCGAGAGTGTAATGAGGAGCCAAGTTAGGAATTTAATGCAACGTTCCAGGAGAAAAAGAGAGTGACATGGGCTAACTGCTAGAGATCGTGAAAAGTGGTTGGATTTGTAATATATTTTGCAGGCAGAGCTTCCTGGACTGCTTATAGATCGGATGTGGGATTTGAGATGTAGGATAAAAGCCCAGAGCCTCCTTCTATTATTCCTCAGGCCAAGAGAATAAAAGAGAAAAAGAATGATTAATCTATTAAATGCAGCCAGAAGACTGAACAAGAAGGAGTCTTAGGATTTTGCAAAGTTGAACATCTTTTTGTTAACACCATCACAACCTATTAATAAGACAAACCTGAATTGATTGCTTACTGGGTAGAAGAGAATATCACCTAGAAAAAATTAAAAATTAGACAGGTACTCCACATCATATAAAACAATGTGGTTAATTATCTAATTGTAAAAAATCAAACTAAATCAGTATAATGTTTATGTTACTATATTCTTGGGGGTTAAGGTGCAGAGGGAGAGTAGTCCTTAATTTACACAGGAAGCTCAGAAACATTAAGGAAAATATTGATAGATTTTATCTCATAAAAACTGAAGATTTTCATAAGGCAATAGATCACTGAAAGTGAAAGTAAAGTGAAAGCGTTAGTTGCTCAGTCTTGTTCGACTTCTTGTGACCCCCACGGACTGTAGTCTGCCTGGCTCCTCTATCCATGGAATTCTCCAGGCAAGAATACTAGAGTGGGTTGCCATTTCCTTTTCCAGGGGATCTTTCTCACCCAGAGATCAAACCCAGGTCTCCTGCATAGCAGGCAGATTCTTTACCATCTGAGCCCACAAACCAAGAACAAAAGAAAGAATGAGAAAAAAAATAGTTGGAAAACAAATGGCAGGGAAAGGGTTAATTGCACGACCATATAATGAAGCCCTTCATATAAAAACCTGGCAAATTGTTGGAAAGAAAATAAACAAAAGGTTAAATTCAAATACCTAATAAATATAAGAAAATGTGCTTAATCTCACTAATAGTCATTTTAATGCAAATTAAAATAATAATGACTGATTGTTGTTATCTCCATATTTGCAACAGTTAAAAAGATTGATTGCATTCAGTGCTGGTGAGGCTATAAGAAAATGAATTGTCTCATTTACTACCAGTGAAAGGATGAATTCATTTTCTTTTCATAAACTTATCTGGCAGCATCTGTTAAAATTAAATAGGTACATGTAATTTGGTTCAACAATTCTATCTGTAGTTATCTAACTTAGAGAAGTAAAAACATATACTTAGAGTAGTATTTAGTAGAGTATTATTGTTAATAGTAAAAAAAAAAAAAACTGGAAAAATATGAGTCCAATCAAATAAGAATGATGAAATAAATTAGGCTAGATGCAGACTGTGGAATGTTGTTTTGTATCTACACGAGTTTCGTGTGAAATGATCTGCAAAGTGTCCATGATACATTGTTAGCAGCTTTAAACCACAAAATTCACCCATTTAAAGTATACAGTTTATGCTAAGTCACTTCAGTCGTTTCCGACTCTGTGTGACCCCATAGACAGCAGCCCACCAGGCTCCCCCGTCCCTGGGATTCTCCAGGCAAGAACACTGGAGTGGGTTGCCATTTCCTTCTCCAATGCATGAAAGTGAAAAGTGAAAGTGAAGTCGCTCAGTCGTGTCCAACTCTTAGCAACCCCATGGATTGCAGCCTACCAGGCTCCTCCGTCCATGGGATTTTCCAAGCAAGAGTACTGGAGTGGGGTAGGGGTTTTCTATATTTACAAACTTGTGAACCATCACCATTAATTCCAAAACATTTTTATCATCCTGAAGAGAAGCCTTGTACCTATCAGAGGTCATGCATCACTTTCCTACCCTCCCAACATGGTGGAACCCCAGGCAATAACTAATTTACTCTGGTGCTGTGGTCTGAATGTAATCCATATGGTGAAATCTTAATGTGCAATGTAACTATATTAAGTGGAGTCTGTGGGGGATGCTTAGATCGTGAGCCTGGGGCCCTGTGAATGGGTTTTGTGTTCTTAAAAAAGAGACCCCAGAGAGCTTTCTAGCCCCTTTCACCATGTGAGGATGCGTCTAGAAGTCTGTGACCCTGAAAGAGTCATTATGGTGCCCTGACCTTGGCCCAGCTTCCAGAACTGTGAAGAATAAATCGCTATTGTTTATAAGCTTCCCAATCTGTGGTATTTTGTTACAGCACTCCAAATGAATTAAGACTTATGGGTTTGTTGATTCCAGGCATTTATTGTAAATGGTTGCATAATATGTGGTCTTTTGTGACTGTTTCTTTCAACTAATATGCTTGTTTTCAAGGTTCAGTCATGTGATAGCCTATATCAGCTCTTGGTTCCTTCATATTGCTGAATAGCTCCAGAAAGAATGAAGAGGCTGGGTCAAAGCAGAAACGATGCTCAGTTGTGGATGTGTCTGATGGTGAAAGTAAAATCCAATGCTATAAAGAACAATATTTCATAGGAACCTGGAATGCTAGGTCCACGAATCAATGTAAATTGGACATAGTCAAACAGGAAATGGCAAGAGTAAACACTGATATCTTAGGATCAGTGAACTAAAATGGAGGGGAAGGGTGAATTTAATTCAGATGATCATTATATCTACTACTGTGGGCAAGAATCCCATAGAAGAAACGGAGTGGCCCTCATAATCAACAATAGAGTCCAAAATGCAGTATTTGGGTGCAACACCAAAAATGATAGAATGATCTCAATTTGTTTCCAAGGCAAACCATTCAATATTACAGTAATCCAAGTCTATGCCCCAATCATTGATGCCTAAGAAGCTGAAGTTGAACAGTTAAATGAGACCTACAAGAAGTTCTAGAACTAACACCAAAAATAGATGTCCTTTTCATCACAGAGAATTGGAATGCAAAAGTAGGAAGTCAACAGATACCTGGAGTAACAGGCAAGTTTGGCCTTGGAGTACAAAATGAAGCAGGGCAAAGGCTAACAGAGTTTTGCCAAGAGAATGCGCTTCTCATAGCAGACACCCTTTCCCAACAGCATAAGAGACAACTCTACACATGGACATCACCATATCGTCAATAGCAAAATCAGATTGGCTACATTCTTTGCAGCCACAGATGGAGAAGTTCTATACAGTCAAAAAACAAAGACCCAGAACTAACTGTGGCTCAGATCATCAGCTCCTCATAGCAAAATTCAGGCTTAAACTGAAGAGAGTGAGGAAAACTACTAGGCCATACAGATATGACCTAAATCAAATCCCTTACGATTATGCAGTGAAGATGACAAATAGATTTGATGGATTAGATTTGGTAGGGACAGAGGACTATGTCAGAGGTTCTAAGGCCTATGGGCAGAGGTTCATAACATTGTATAGGAGGCAGTGACCAAAACCATCCCAAAGGAAAAGAAGTGCAAGAAGGCACAGTGGTTGTCTGAGGAGGCTTTACAAATAACTGAGGAAAGAAGAGAAGCAAAAAGCAGGGAGAAAGGGAAAGATACACCCAACTGAATACAGAGTTCTAGAGAATAGCAAGGAGAAATAAGAAAGCCTACTTCAATGAACAATGCAAAGAAATAGAGGAAAACAATAGAATGGGAAAGACTAGAGATCTTTTTTAAAAATTGGAGATACCAAAGGAACATTTCATACAAGGATGGGCATAATAAAGCACAGAAGTGGTAAGAACCTAACAGTCAGAGGAGATCAAGAAGAGGTGGCAAGAATACAAAGAACTGTACAAAAGTCTTAACGTCCTGGATAACCACAATGGTGTGGTCATTCACCAAGAGTCAGACCTCTTGGAGTGTGAAGTCGAGTGGCCCTTAGAAAGAATTTCTACCAACAAAGCTAGTGAAGGTTATTGAATTCTAGCTGAGCTATTTCAAATCCTAAAAGATGATGCTGTTAAAGTGCTGCACTCAACATGTCAGCAAATATGGAAAACCCAGCAGTGGCCACGGGACCGGAAAAGGTCAGTTTTCATTCCAATTTCAAAGAAGGGCAGTGCTAAAGAACGTTCAAACTACCTGACAGTTGTGGTCACTTCCCATGCTGGCAAGGTTATGGTCAAAATCCTTCAAGCTAGGCTTCAGCAATACTTGAATTGAGAACTTCCAGATGTACAATTGGGTTTAGAAAAGCCAAATGAACCAGAGGTCAAATTGCCAACATTCGTTGAATCTTAGAGAAAGCCAGGGAATTCCAGAACAACATCCACCTCTGTTTCATTGACTACTCAAAAGCCTTTTACTGTGTGGATCGCAACAACCTGGAAAATTCTTAAGGAGATAGGAATACCAGACCAACTTACTTGTCTACTGAGAAACCTGTATCAGGTCAAGAAGCAACAGTTAGAACCTCATATGAAACAATTGACTAGTTCAAAATTGGGAAAGGAATATGACAAGGCTATATATTGTCACTGTTTATTCAACTTATATACAGAGTCCATCATGTGAAATGCCAGACAGGATGAGTTACAAGTTGGAATCAAGATCGTTGGTAGAACTATAACAACCTCAGATATGTGAATAATAACCACTCCAATGGCAGAAAGTGAAGATTAACTAAGGAGTTTCTTGTTGAGGGTGAAAGAGGAGAGTGAAAAGTTTGGCTTAAAACTCAACATTCAAAAAACTAAGATCTTTGTATCTGGTTCCATCACTTTATGGCAAATAGAAGGGGAAAGAGTGGAAGCAATGACAAATTTTCTCTTCTTGATCTCCAAAATCACTGAGATGGTAACTACAGCCATGAAAGTAGAAGATACTTGCTTCTTGGAAGGAAAGCTATGACAAACCTAGACAGCATATATAAAAGTAAAGACATCACTTTGCTGACAAAGGTCAGTATAGTCAAAACTATGGTTTTTCCAGTAGTCATGTAGGATGTGAGAGTTGGCTCATAAAGAAAACTGAGCACCAAAGACTGATGCTTTTCAATTGTGGTGCTGCAGAAGACTCTTGAGGGTCCCTTGGACTGCAAGGAGACCCAACCAGTCAATCCTAAAGGAAATCAGCCCTGAATACTCATTGGAAGAACGGATGCTGAAGCTGAAACTCCAATATATTGGCCACCTGATGTGAAGAGCTGACTCATCATAAAAGACTCTGAGGCTGGGAAAGATTGAAGGCAAAAGGAGAAGAGGGTGGCAGAGGATGAGATGGTTGGAGAGCATCACTGATTCAAAGGACATGAACTTGGGCAAACTCTGGGAGATAGTGAGGGACAGGAAGGCCTGGCATGCTGCAGTCCATGGGGGCACAAAGAGTCAGATACGACTTAGGGACTGAACAAGAAAAAACAATATTTCATTGTGTGCATAGACCACATTAAAAAATTCCCCATACATTAGCTTATATAAAATCAGTTTTTTTTTGGGGGGGGGAGCTGTTATGAATATTGCTACTTTGTTTACAAGTTTTTATGTGAACAACTTTTTCGTTTCTCTTAGGTACAAGTAGAATTGCTAGGTCATATTGGAACTCTATATGAATATATTGAGGAACTGCCAAATGGTTTCCAAAGTGGTTGCATGATGGTACACTTTTTAAAATGAAAATAAACAAGTTTCTGTAGTAGTCAAATCTCATTTTTGTTGAAAAATGTAAATCTGTATATACAAATGTGCGTATGGGCTTGTGCATCTCTCTCTTTAAAATTGCACAAATATAATGCTAAGGGAAAGCATGGGAAAGTCTGCTATATAATATAAATTATATCAGGGAGGAGGTAATCTCTGAATGATTTGAATTGCTACAGTGAACATGAATTTACTTTTACAATGAAAAACACTTCATAAAATATTTTGAAGGAGGAAAATACTTTAAATATTACCTAAATACACACCAACAAAAGTCATATTATTGTAATTATTTAAGAGTTTTGTGAATAGGTAGTTTATAGTCTTATTACAGGCTTACATTAGATAGGAAGAACAGGATATTGATTATGAGTTCACTCAGCATTAAAGTACGAACACGTATTGAGTCCTAAGTCAAACACACCCGCAACGTGAGATCTATTCAGCCCTGCCTGACTCTGTCCTGCTATTGCTAATATTGCTAATACAGCAGATACCTAGCAATATCTGCTAATATCCAGATATTGCTACAGGTGCCCACTCCCAGCGAATGGCACAATTGGCAGCACTGTGTGGTGGGCCACTTGCCTCCCTCTGGACCCAACGGTGGGACTCCCCAGGTCCTGCTCAGTGCCTAGAAATGTGAAGCCAAGAGTGCAGAGCAGTTTACCTTCTGAAGATTGCACAATTTTTTATAAATATATATATATTCTGTTGAAGTATAATTGACTTACAATGCTTCAGTTGCACAGCAAAGTGATTCAGTTATACAAATAGACATATATTATTTTTGAAATAATTTTCCATCATAGATTATTACAAGATACTGACCATGGTTCCCTAAGCTATACAGTAAACCTCTGTTGCTTGTTGCATATCTATTTTTAATTAGAAATCTAGCATTCTATTCATGCTAAGTCAAACAAGTGGAATCAAAATGTCATAATTTTATTAGTTGGGCAAAAATTCATGTTTTCTAGAATATAATATTATACATATTTATATATATTTGTATACAAAAGCTTTTCTAATACACTTGATAAAGGCTTGAGAAAGAACATTTAAAAAAAAAGAGAGATGGAGAAATTGGAGAACATATGAAATGGGAGCACTGAATATGAAATAGAAAAAGTGAAACTAGAAAAAGGTGAAAGATCATCATATCGTCCAGTTGTTTTTAAACATGCCTGCTCATTAGAAAGATATCTGGAGCTCTGCAGAAAAAAAGTAATACCTGAGCATTTATATTTTCCAAAAAATTTCAAGCTAATTCTGATATGCCTCTGGATTTTAAAAAGTGATTACAGGTTTTCCTATTAGATCCTAGTTCTGGTGATAAAGAGTTCTATTATTTTTCTGTTGACCAATCATGGCACAATGGTATTGAGAGTAATAGTTACATAATCACAATAGTAAAAGGTGTTCATCAGTTTTCACAATCAATATCTAAACAAAAAATAAAAGACAATTACAATTGCAAGCCATAATGGGAACATGATTAACTTAACAATATAAAACAATTACATACAGTTTTGTGGGTTCAAACAGAGTGATGTGGTTAACTGGAAGTGCACACACGCACATGTTTCAATAACCAGTTTATGTCTTTTCATTGGTGCATTTAATACATTTACATTTAAGGTAATTATTGATATGTATGATCCTATTACCATTTTATTTATTTGGGGTTTATTTTCAGTAGGTCTTTTTCTTCTCTTGTGTTTCCTTCCTAGAGAAGTTCCTTTAGCATTTGTTGTAAAGCTGGTTTGACAGTGACATTGACATTGAAGTCACTCAGTCATGTCCAATTCTTTGCGACCCCATGGACTGTAGCCTACCAGGCTCCACCATCCATGGAATTTTCCAGGCAAGAGTACTGGAGTGGGTTGCCATTTCCTTCTCCAGGAGATATTCCCGACCCAGGGATCGAACCCGGGTCTCCCACATTGTAGGCAGACACTTTACCATCTGAGCCACCACCAAAGCTGGTTTGGTGGTGCTGAATTCTCTTAACTTTTGCTTGTCTGGAAAGCTTTTGATTTCTCCATCAAATCTAAAGGAGAGTCTTGCTGGGTAGAGTATTCTTGGTTGTAAGTTCTACTCTTTCATCACTTTAAATGTATCATGCCATTCCTTTCTGGCTTGTAGAGTTTCTGTTGAGAAATCAGCTGATAGCCTGATGGAAGTTACCTTGTATGTTGTCATTTTTCCCTTGTTGCTTTTAACATTTTATCTGTCTTTAATTTTTGTCATTTTGATTACTGTGTGTCTCAGTGTATTCCTCCTTGGGTTTATTCTTCTTGGGACTCTGTGTGCTTCCTGGACTTGGTTGACTATTTCTTTTCCCATGTCAGGGAAGTTTTCAGCTATTATCTCTTCAAATATTTTCTCAGGTCCTTTCTCTCTGATTTCTACTTTGGGGACCCCTATAATGCCAGTGTTGGTGCATTTAATGTTGTCCCAGAGGTCTTTAAGCTGTCTTCATTTCTTTTCATTCTTTTTTCTATATTCTGTTCTGTGGAAGTGATTTACAGTATTCTGTCCTCAGGTCATTCATCTGTGCTTCTGCCTCAGTTATTCTGCTATGGATTTCTTCTAGTGTGTTATTCATCTCTGCTTGTCTGTTCTTTAGTTCTAGGTCTTTGGTAAACATTTCTGGCATCTTCTCAATCTTTGCTTCCATTCTCTGAGATTCTGAATCATTTTCTCTATCATTATTCTGATTTCTTTTTCTGTATGGTTGCCTATCTCTACTTCATTTAGTTGTTTTTCTGGGGTTTTATCTTTTCCCTTCATCTGGGACATAACTTTCTGCTTTTTCATCGTGATTAACTTTCTGTAATATATTTTTTGTTTTAGCCACTGTGAGACTGTGCTTCTTTTTGCATCTTCTGTCCACCCTCTGATGGATGAGGCTAAGACACTTGTGTAAGCTTCTTGATTGGACGGACTGGTGATGGGGAAAAACTGGGTCTTGCTCTGGAGGGGGTCTGCCTGCAATGTAGGAGACCTGGGTTTGATCCCTGGGTCAGAAAGATCTCCAAGAGAAGGAAATGGCAACCCACTCCATTAGTTTTGCTTGGAAAATTCCATGGACAGAGGAGCCTGATGGGCTACAGTCCATGGGGTGGCAAAGAGTCAGACCTGACTGAGCGAGTTCCCTTTCCTTTTTCTGGAGGGCAGGGCCTTGCTCAGTAAAGCTTTAATCCAATTATCTGCTGATGGGTGGGGTTGCACTCCCTTTCTGGTAGTTGTTTGCCTGAGGCTCTATCATAGGGTTAATGGTGAATTCCTAGAGGATTTACACCAGTGGGTATTTTCCTGTTTCCGTGGTGAGCCCCTGCTGACCTACACCCCCAGGGGGAGGCCCTCCAACGCTAGCAGGTGGTTTTGGTTCAGTCTCCCCTGGGGTCACTGCTCTTCTCTGTGTCTTAGTGTGTGCAAAATTTTGTTTGTGCCCTCCAAGATCGGAGTCTCTGTTTCCCTCAGTCCTCTGGAAGGCCTAAAACCAAACTCCGCTGGCCCTCACGGGCAGATTCCCTGGAGATCCTCAATCCCTTTGTCGGATCCCCAGGCTGGGAAGCCTGAAGTGGGGTTCAGAACCTTCACAATAATGTGAGAACTTCTTTGGTATTATTGTTCTCCAGTCTGTGGGTCACCCACATGGTGGGTATGGGATTTGAGTTTATCATGATTGTACCCCTCCTACCATCTTACTGTGGCTTTTTCTTTGTCTTTGAATGTGGGGTGTCTATTTTTGGTTGGTTCCAGGATCCTCCTGTCAACAGTTGTTCAATAGCTAGCTGCAATTTTGTTGTTCTCACAGAAGATGAGTGCACGTCCCTCACTCCACCATCTTCAGCTTAAGTGAAGGTTGTAAATTTTACAAATAATTGACTGCTGGAAGACGCAGGTCAGCTGATTAAGGCTTTCTCCTTCATCCCTTCCCTGGACAACCAGCCTTTCCTTAGATGCAACCATTTGAATGACCCCTTACAAGATGCTTCCCCAAATGGAGTGATCAATGGCAATGGCAACGATTGCCTCCTCAGGAACACACTCGTCCATTGCTCTACTCCTTCCCTGCCTCATCCCTGGATCCTCCTCCCTGCTCCTCTGGAAACTTCCCACAAGGAAGCTTTTGCCTTAAACTCTACTTTCTCACATGTATCGATGTGAGAGTTGGACCGTAAAGAAAGCTGAGCACTGAAGAATTGATGCTTTTGAACTGTGGTGTTGGAGAAGACTCTTGAGAGTCCCTTGGACTGCAAGGACATCAAACCAGTCCATCCTAAAGGAAATCAGTCCTGAATATTCATTGAAAGGACTGATGTTGAAGCTGGAACTCCAATACTTTGGCCAGTTGATTTGAAGAACTGACTCATTGGAAAAGACCCTGATGCTGGGAAAGATTAAAGATGGGAGGAGAAGGGGATGACAGAGGATGAGACAGTTGGATGGCATCCATGACTCGATGGACATGAGTTTGAGCAAGGTCCGGGAGTTGGTGATGGATAGGGAAGCCTGGCAGGCTGCAGTCCATGGGGTCGCAAAGAGTAAGACACGACTGAGTGACTGAACTGAACTGAGGTACTTTCTGGGGAATCTGGGCTAAATCTTAAACAGTTTTATATGTTTGTGTAAGAAACCATTGCTAAAGTTAGTGCTTAAAGCAGCAATGATTACTAGATTTCACAATTCTGTGGGTTGGCAGGGTGCTAAAGCCTGAGTGAACTCATGAGGTTACATTCATTTGGCAGGAGAGATTTCAGTTAGTTCTCCTGAATCTCTTTCTCCATTGGGTCTTTCTCTCTGTGATTTCTCTTCTAGGCAGAGAAAGGAAGCTAGCCAGGCTGCCCATAGGCAGCAAAGACCTAAAGGAAGGAAAGAAGGAAAAAGGAAGCTATGCATTCTGTTAAGGCCTAGTTTCAGAAGCTGCATGACATCCCTTTGCTACATTCTATTGGTCAAAATAAGTCATGAGGCCAGACCAGATTCAATGGGAAGGTGATGGGAACAGGCTACCCCTCCTGATGCCAGGAGCAGCATATCGTATAGCAAAGGGGTGTGGGCACATGATCCACTGAGGGATACTGTAAAAATAATCTAATCCAAATCCTCTCACCCAAAATCAGTCTTCTGATATATTTTCCCTGAATAAAATTTATTTTGAAAAAAAAAAAATTTATTTTGAGAAAGCCATTCCCCACGGTAATTATGCAGCTTCTGTAGGAACACATGAAGCAGGATAAGAGGATGGATCGCCTGTTCAGCAGCCAGATCTGTCAGATCAACTCTAGCAGCAGATGGACAGGAGCTCTCACAGCCACATGACTCACAGCTGCATCCTAAAGGCTTATCGCGAAGAGATTTAACCATGTAGAAAGTGATATATTTTTTTGAATGCTCCTCACAAAGCTATGATTTTCCCAGTAGTCATGTACAGATGTGAGAGTTGGACCACAAATAAGGCTGAGCACTGGAAAATTGATGCTTTCAAACTGTGGTGTTGGAGAAGACGCTTGAGAGTCCCTTGGACTGCAAGGAGATCCAACCACTCAATCATATAGGAAATCAACCCTGAATATTCATTGGAAGGACTGATGCTGAAGTTGAAGCTCCAATACTTTGGCCAGCTGACTGAAGAGCTGACTTACTGGAAAAGACCCTCATGCTGGGAAAGATTGAGGGCAGGAGGAGAAGGGGGCAAGAGAGGATAAGATGTTTGGATGGCATCATTGATTCAATGGACATGAGACTGAGTAATTTAGGGAGACAGTGAAGGACAGGGAAACCTGGCCTTCTACACTCCATGGGGTCACAAAGGGTTGGATTCGACTTCAGTTCAGTTCAGTTCAGTTGCTCAGTTGACTCTTTGCGACCCCATGGACTGTCCATCACCACTTCCTGGAGCTTGCTCAAATTCATGTCCATCGAGTAGGTGATGCCATCCAACCATCTCATCCTCTGTCATCCTCTTCTCTTCCTGCCTTCAATCTTTCCCAGCATCAGGGGCTTTTCCAATGACTCAGTTCTTCCCATCAGGTGACCGAAGTATTGGAGTTTCAGCTTCAGCATCAGTCCTTCAAATGAATATTCAGGACTGATTTCTTTTAGGATTGATTGGTTTGCAGTCCAAGGGAGCCTCAAGGGTCTTCTCCAACACCACAATTCAAAAGCATCAATTATTCTGTGCTCAGCTTTCTTTATAGTCCAACTCTCACATCCATACATGACCACTGGAAAAACCATAGCCTTGCCTAGTTCTTCACTTTCTGCCACAAGGGTGGTGTCATCTGCATATCTGAGGTTATTGATATTTCTCCTGGCAATCTTGATTCCGGCTTGTGCTTCATCCAACTCAGCATTTTGCATAATATATTCTGCATATAAGTTAAATAAGCAGGGTGACAATATACAAACCTGATGCATTCCATTCCCAATTTGGAACCAGTCTGTGGTTCCATGTGGGGTTCTAACTGTTGCTTCTTGACCTGTATACAGATTTCTCAGGAGGCAGGTAAGGTGTTCTGGTATTCCCATCTCTTTAAGAATTTTCCACAGTTTGTTCTGATTCACACAGTGAAAGGCTTTGGTGTAGTCAGTAAAGCAGAAGGAGATGTTTTTCTGGAACTCTCTTGCTTTTTCGATGATCCAAAGGATGTTAGCTATTTGGTCTCTGGTTCCTCTGCCTTTTCTAAATCCAGCTTGACCATCTGGAAGTTCTTGGTTCACATACTGTTGAAGCCTGGCTTGGAGGATTTTAAGCATTACTTTGCTAGCATGTGAGATGAGTGCAGTTGTCTAGTAGTTTGAATATTCTTACTTCCCTGGTGCCTCAGACAGTAAAGCATCTGCCTACAATGCAGGAGACCCAGGTTTGATACCTGGGTTGGGAAGATCCCCTGGAGAAGGAAATGGCAACCCACTCCAGTACTATTTCCTGGAAAATCCCAAGGGTGAGGGAATATGGTAGGCTACAGTCAAGCGACTTCACTTTCACTTGAACATTTTTTGGCATTGCCTTCCCTTGGGATTGGAATAAAAGTTGGTCTTTTCCAGTCCTTAGGCCACTGCTAAGTTTTCCAAATTTGTTGGCATACTGAGTGTAGCACTTTCACAGCATCATCTTTTAGAATTTGAAATAACTCAATTGGAATTACATCACCTCCACAAGCTTTGGGTAGAGATGCTTCCTAATGCCCACTTGACTCCCACTTGACTTTTCATTCTAGGATGTCTGTCTCTAGATGAGTGATCATGCCATCATGATTATCTGGATCATGAAAACCTTTTTTTCTATAGTTCTTCTGTGTATTCTTGCCACCTCTTCTTAATATCTTCTCTGGTTTCAGTCATACCATTTCTGTCCTTTATTGTGCCCATCTTTGCATGAAATGTTCACTTGGTATCTCTGATTTTCTTGAAGAGATCTTTAGTCTTTCCCATTCTATTGTTTTCCTCTATTTATTTGCATTGATCACTGAGGATGGCTTCTTATCTCTCCTTGCTTTTATTTGGAACTCTGCATACAAATGGGTATCTCCTTCCTTTTCTCCTTTGCCTTTCACTTCTCTTATTTTCTCCACTATTTGTAAGGCCTCCTTAGACATTTTGCCTTTTGTATTTCTTTTTCTTGGGGATGATCTTGATTACTGCCTCCTGAACACTGTCACGAACCTCTGTCCATTATTTTTCAGACATTCTGTCTATCAGATCTAATCCCTTGAATCTATTTCTCACTTCCACTGTAAAATCATAGGGGATTTGATTTAGATCATACCTGAATGGTCTACTGGTTTTCCCTACTTTCTTCAATTTAAGTCTGAATTTGGCAATAAGGAGTTCATGATCTGAGCCACAGTCAGCTCCCAGTCTTGTTTTTGCTAACTGTGTAGAGCTTCTCCATCTTTGGCTGCAAAAAATATAATCAATCTGATTTCAGTATTGACCATCTGGTGATGTCCATGTGTAAAGTCTTGTCTTATGTTGTTGGAAGAGGGTGTTTGCTATGACCAGTGCATTCTCTTGGCAAAACTATTAGCCTTTGCCCTGCTTCCTTCTGTACAGGCCAAATTTGCCTGTTACTGCAGGTATCTCTTGATTTCCTACTTTTGCATTTCAGTCCCCTATGGTGAAAAGGACATCTTTTTTGGGTGTTAGTTCTAGAAGTTCTTGTAGATCTTCATAGAACTGTCAACTTCAGCTTCTTCCACATTACTGGTTGGGGCATAGACTTGGATTATTCTGATATTGAATGGCTTGCCTTGGAAACAAACAAAGATCATTCTGTTGTTTTTGAGATTGCACCCAAGTACTGCATTTCATACTCTTTTGTTGACTATGATGGCTACTCCATTTCTTCTAAGGGTCTTGCCCACAGTAGTAGATATAATGGTCATGTGAGTTAAATTCACCCATTCCAGTCCATTTTAGTTCACTGATTCCTAAAATGTCGATATTCACTCTTGCCATCTCCTGTTTGACCACTTCCAATTTGCTTTGATTCATGGACTTAATATTCCAGGTTCCTATGCAATATTGCTCTTTACAGCATCGGACTTTGCTCCCATCACCAGTCACATCCACAACTGGATACAACTTAGCAACTGAACAGCAACAGCAACACATTTCTTAAAACAGACAACCATACCTCAAAGTGGCTTCTAGAGTAAAATCTGCCAGAAATCACTGAATTGACAACAGAGTAGGTGACCCAGTGGAAGCGAATGGCTGCCTTGCATTATCCTGGTCATTATGAAGCTACAAAGTTTGTAGGGGTGCTCAACCTTGGATGCACAGAGTCCTCTACTGAAAGCAAAAGACCAGAATGTAATGTTCAAGAAGCTTTCCAAATGACCAACAGCAACAACTGCTAGTACTTGCAACAATTGGAAAGATGTGTCTCTTTCTCCAGGGGCTGCAGTTCCACCCTAGGGTGCTCAGACAGGTAAGCAGGGTACAAGCTGGATTCCAGGCCTCACCCCTCAGCCGGTACAGTCTGCACAATCAGAGAGGCAGTGGCCCTGGCCAGGTGGCCACAGATTGTCAAAGTAAGCTAGAGGGAGTGTGAGCAAGGAAGGAAAAGTAGTCCAGACGCAATGGTGCAGAGGAGACAGAAGGTGCAGTAACAAACCTGTATTTCTGCCAGTTCTAATCCATCACGTAGGTTTTCCTCATGAAATGGAAGAATAAAAACATTTAATCTAATGGAAATATCTACAATCTGTATTTAGGGAGACAGAGAATAGCAACAAAGTTATGAAACAAGGACAAATTCTCTGATTAAACAAATGCTCATTGAAATTTTGAGTAGTAGAGCTAATGAAACAGAAACAAATTAATAGAACTGAAAATGGACTCAGTAAGCACACACAAAACCACAGAAGAAAATAACAAAGGTGACAATTCAAGAGAGACGACAAAATTATAGATGACAGTGCATGAAGAAGCAATGTAAGATTAATTAAAGTCCCTAAAGGAGAACACAGAACAAGTGGAAGAAGTTTATCAGAGTGTAATTGAATAAAACTTTCCAGAACTTAAAAAAAAACCTGAAAAGTTAAAAACTTAAAATTGATATCTAGGTTCCAGTAGACAAATAATAAGCAGGCTCTAATGGCACTCCACTCCAGTACTCTTGCCTGGAAACTCCTATGGATGGAGGAGCCTGGTAGGCTGCAGTCCATGGGGTTGCTAAGGGTCGGACACGACTGAGTGACTTAACTTTCACTT
>NW_011494679.1:847132-850334 GCF_000754665.1 Bison bison bison | reverse complement strand
TTCACGTTTCACTTTCATGCATTGGAGAAGGAAATGGCAACTCACTCCAGTGTTCTTGCCTGGAGAATCCCAGGGACGGGGGAGCCTGGTGGGCTGCCGTCTATGGGGTCACACGGAGTTGGACACGACTGAAGTGACTTAGCAGCAGCAGCAGCATCAGAACACATTATACTGGCTTTCTTAATCTTTAAGAAATAAAATCCTTCTTATCTTTGAGCTAAATGGAAGAAAAAAATTTTACAGAAGTGCCTTTTTTAAAAGAAATCTTAACATACCTAGCTAAATTGCTAGAAGAAACACGTTTGACATTTCTGAGGGGAGAGTGTGACACCACAGTGCTATAGAAATAAAAATAAAGACATTTCTCAAAGTAGCAGAAAGACATAGATTTGTCAAAATATTCAAAAAAGTGAGTTACAATCTAGGAAACAATGTAGCATTTACCTGCAGTGTTTTACAAAATTTTTTCTCACTAAGGACTCCAATAATCTCCTAAATGTAAAATCCAGTGGTCAGTTTTTACTCCAGGGTTTGACTTTTTAATGGAATTTGATTTATCTTTATAATTTGAAAGTATTGCTCACTTGTTTCTTGAGAATATGTTCTGCCTTAGATTTATCAACACTTCTTCCTACTATCAGTTCAGTTCAGTTCAGTCACTCAGTCATGTCCGACTCTTTGCAACACCATGGACTGCATGCAGCATGCCAGGCTTCCCTGTCCACCACCAACTCCTGGAGCTTGCTCAAACTCATGTCCATCAAGTCAGTGATGCCATCCAACCATCTCATCTTCTATAGCGACTATCGTAAGAATAACCTGAGAAAGTCATTAGGAATTATTGATAAATTCCTAGGTCTCACTCACAGAGACCCTGATTATGAAGTTCTGATCAGGACCTAGGTTTCCGAGTTTTTAAATGAACAGGTACATCTGCAACCGTGGACATTCCTACGGATGTGCTGCTGCACTGCTACTTCTCATTCTGTTCTCTCCTGGGCTCCTCCACACCAGCCTCCTGAACACAGGTCGTCTTTGGGGTTCAGTGCTTACCCCACTGAGACTCCCTCTCTTCAGTGGGACTCCACCGACTCCTATACAGTCAATGGCTTCTTGTGTTTTGGACATTTACACAAAAATATCCTGCTGTAACCTCAGAATCCCTGTATCCAAAGCCAGATTCATTAATATCACTCCTTTGAACCTGCTTCTTCTCCTGTATGCTCTGTCTCAAGCAGAAACAGCACCTGTCACCCAAGATGGACACCTCAGCTTGCTCCCCATCCAGCAAAGCCATCATCACATAAATTCCTCTTTGCCCGTTGCGTAAGTGCTACAGTGAATTATGCACATGAGAGAGCGTGTGTTACAAGGAGTCTAAGCCAGGCTGATGGGCTATCTGGAAACATCTCACAAAGGAAGAGAGCCTGGGTGTGACTTTCACGCCTCTCACATTGCGGCTGCCAGGATGTCACGTGCCCGGCCCCACTCCACCCAGTGCCTTCCGCTGCAGCACACACCCGCTCGGTCCACACGGCAGACTCACCCTGACTCGAAGGTCCCTTTGACCGTGAAACCTGCCCTCTGTGGACGTGTCTTTCCCTACCTTTGACCTCTTCTTTCCTTGCTCTCCTGGGCAGATAACTGACTTTAGTGTCCTAAATTTTTTTTTCAATATGGTCTGAATCCACTTGTTTTGATTTTCTCTTAGTCACAACCCTCACCTTTTTCTCACTTGGTCTCCCTGTCATCCTCATTGATGCTCACTGCTTTCCATTTGAAAAGATATAATCTTTTGACATGAAAATTGTTTGATTTAACATTATGACATGAAAATGGTTAAGTAGTATCCAAAAAAAAAAAAAGTTTTTCTTGTATTTAGAGAGTTTTCTTTGTAAACTATGGACCAAAGAGCTAATTTGAAGTAGTTTGGTGACTTAGGCATGACCAATCTAACCCATATTTGTAATCAACACATTTAATCATGTTGTTTTGCTTTAGCTCTCACCAATATTGTCCCTGGAGTTGAACCTTGAAAAATTGATGTTCCAGTTGAGAAAACTGTATTAAGTTTTAAGAAAATACCGATTTTAATTTGACCTGGACTGACATTCTTTGCATTTTGGCTAAGGCTGAAATAATGTTCCCATCAGGTTTTTGGTGGGTTTTTTTGCATTTTTTTTTTTCTGGACAGAAAAAGTTAAAATGCTTTAAAGTATCTTCTGGTTGTTGTTTCAATTGCAAGATATCTCGAAAGTTTATTGCTGTAATAACTGAAAAGTCGTTCTGAGTTAGGCTGTTCACTGACATTGAAATAAAATATGCTTTCTAATCAGTATTTCTAGGTATTCCTTGGGGATAAAGGAAGGTAATGTGGAAGGCACGTAGACTTCCTGTCTCCTCTAATCCAAATTCTTGCTTCTTTTGACTACAGCTCCTGTGCTTGGTGTCTGTTTTCCATATCTTGTCACCCTACTGGGCAAACCTTTGATCTTCACTCTCTTAAAAGTATACCTATTAAAAGAAACGTAGCAAACTTTGCTAAAGTTTTGGGTAGGAAGAGAGTGAAGGGGGATTACATAACATTGCAACAAAGGAAGAAAAAAAGACTTTGGGGTGAAATTTTATTTCAAAGGTATAAACATGTTCTATTTTCTACTTAGGTTATTTAGTGTGACCCTCCTCAGCAATCAATGCAAAGAAATAGAGGAAAACAACAGAATGAGAAAGACTAGAGATCTCTTCCAGAAAATTAGAGATACCAAGAGAACATTTCATGCAAAGATGGGCTCAATAAAGGACACAAATGGTATGGGCCTAACAGAAGCAGAAGATATTAAGAAGAGGTGGCAAGAATACACAGAAGAACTGTACAAAAAAATCTTCACGACCAAGATAATCACGATGGTATGATCACTCACCTAGAGCCAGACATCCTGGAATGTGAAGTCAAGTGGGCCTTAGAAAGCATTACTATGAAAAAACCTAGTGGAGGTGATGGAATTCCAGTTGAGTTATTTCAAATCCTGAAAGATGATGCTGTGAAAGTGCTGCACTCAATATGACAGCTAATTTGGAAAACTCAGCAGTGGCCACAGGACTGGAAAAGGTCAGTTTTCATTCCAATCCCAAAGAAAGGCAATGCAAAAGAATGCTCAAACTACCGCACAATTGCACTCATCTCACACGCTAGTAAAGTAAT
>NW_011494679.1:846907-847032 GCF_000754665.1 Bison bison bison | reverse complement strand
ACTGGGCTGGAAGAAGCACAAGCTGGAATGAAGATTGCTGGGAGAAATGTCAATAACCTCAGATATGCAGATGATACCACCCTTATGGCAGAAAGTGAAGAGGAACTCAAAAGCCTCTTGATGAA
>NW_011494679.1:826439-846807 GCF_000754665.1 Bison bison bison | reverse complement strand
ACTGTGCAAAATTCTGAAAGAGATGGGAATACCAGACCACCTGACCTGCCTCTTGAGAAACCTATATGCAGGTCAGGAAGCAACAGTTAGAACTGGACATGGAACAACAGACTGGTTCCAAATAGGAAAAGGTATATGTCAAGGCTGTATATTGTCACCCTGCTTATTTAACTTATATGCAGAGTACATCATGAGAAACACTGGGCTGGAAGAAGCACAAGCTGGAATGAAGATTGCTGGGAGAAATGTCAATAACCTCAGATATGCAGATGATACCACCCTTATGGCAGAAAGTGAAGAGGAACTCAAAAGCCTCTTGATGAAAGTGAAAGTGGAGAGTGAAAAAGTTGGCTTAAAGCTCAACATTCAGAAAACGAAGATAATGGCATCTGATTCCATCACTTCATGGGAAATAGATGGGGAAACAGTAGAAACAGTGTCAGACTTATTTGGGGGGGCTCCAAAATCACTGCAGATGGTGATTGCAGCCATGAAATTAAAAGATGCTTACTCCTTAGAAGGAAAGTTATGACCAACCTAGATAGCATATTGAAAAGCAGAGACATTACTTTGCCAACAAAGATCCGTCTATTCAAGGCTATGGTTTTTCCTGTGGTCATGTATGGATGTGAGAGTTGGACTATCAAGAAAGCTGAGTGCCGAAGAATTGATGCTTTTGAACTGTGGTATTGGAGAAGACTCTTGAGAGTACCTTGGACTGCAGGAAGATCCAACCAGTCCATTCTAAAGGAGATCAGTCCTGTGTGTTCTTTGGAAGGAATGATGCTAAAGCTGAAACTCCAGTACTTTGGCCACCTCATTGAAGAGTTGACCTATTGGAAAAGACTCTGATGCTGGGAGGGCTACATTAGGGGCAGGAAGACAAGGGGACGACAGAGGATGAGATGGCTGGATGGCATCACCAAGTCGATGGACATGAGTTTTGTGAATTCCGCGAGTTGGTGATTGACAGAGAGGCCTGGCATGCTGCAATTCATGGCATCACAAAGAGTCAGACACGACTGAGCGACTGAACTGAACTGAACTGAACTGAACACTCTTAACTGTGATCCCTCTTTATTCAATACTCTGGTGATTCTCAACCTCTGGTGTACATTAGAAGGATTTACTGAGCTTTTGGAGAATGGCATTGAAACATGTATAATATCATGTATGAAATGAGTCGCCAGTCCAGGTTCGATGCACGATACTGGATGCTTGGGGCTGGTGCACTGGGACAACCCAGAGGGAGGGTATGGGGAGGGAGGAGGGAGGAGGGTTCAGGATGGGGAACACAGGTATACCTGTGGCGGATTCATTTCGATATTTGGCAAAACTAATACAATATTGTGAAGTTTAAAAATTAAATAAAATTAAAAAAACAAACAAACAAAAAAATAAAAAATAAAATAAAATAAAAGATATCAGTGCCTGGGGACCATCTCCACTGAACTGAGATGGGTACAAGAAAATATAGGACTTTTTAAAAAGCAAGTGATTCTAATGTGTAACCAATGCTTAGAGCCACTGTAGTATTCCTTCTTGATCTCTGAGTTTATAAAAATTTCCATTTCTTAGTCTTGGTATTTGTCAACTGTGGGCAGCAAATAGCTAAAGAAAGCTATTCTTTGTAAAGAAAGTGACCTCCTCAGAAGTCACCTGTGATTGTTATTATTGTTTGGTTGCTAAGTCATGTTGACTGTGACCCCATGGGCTTCAGCATATCAGGCTTCTCTGTCTTTCACTATCTCCCAAATTTTCCTCAAATTCATGTTCATTTAGTTGCTGATGCTACCTTGCTATCTTATCCTCTGCCACCCTCTTCTCCTTTTGCCTTCAATCTTTCCCCACATTAAGGTCTTTTCCAATGAGTTTACTCTTTGGATCAGATGACCAAAGTATTGGAGTTTCGGCTTCAGCATCAGTCCTTCCAATGAATATTCAGGACTAATTTCCTTTAGGATGGACTGGTTGGATCTCCTTGCAGTCCAAGGGACTCTGAGTCTTCTCCAGCACCAGAGTTCAAAAGCATCAGTTCTTCAGTGCTCAGCTCTTCTTATGATCCAGCTCTCATATCCATACCTGACTACTGGCAAAACCATAGTTTTGACTATATAGGCCTTTGTTGGCAGAGTGATGTCTCTGCTTTTTAATGCACTGTCTAGGTTTCTCATATTATTTCCAAGGAGCAAGTGTCTTTTAATTTCTTGGCTACAGTCATAATTTGCAGTGATTTTGGAGCTTAACAAAATAAAATCTGTCAATGCTTTCATTTTTTCCCCTTCTATTTACCCCTTCTATTTCCCCCTTCTATGTTTGTCATATATTAAAAAAAATATATAATCACTATGAGTAGCAAAACTAATAAAATGGACCCAGTACAAACCTGATGTGGGTTTCTCACCCATGTGCTTTGAGCACAAGGAGCAGAGTTGATTAAACAAGGATGTATTTCATCGGTGGGAGGGAAAACGTGTAATTTGGAGAATGGTGGGTCTACATGAGAGACTAGAGGGAGAAGGGGCGGGGAAGGACTTCCACACTCTGGTCCTGAAGGAGGGACACCCCTCTACTTTCTGAGATCATTCCTCAACCTTCTCTTCCCAACCAGTAGGTGGGAAAAGACAGGAAAAAATAAAATAAAGAAGACTTAGTGGCTTCTGCCTCCAAGGAGAGACATGAGCAAAAAGCTTGTGTCAGGGATAACTAGACAAGTCCTTCAAGACTTCACATATTTGGGCACAGATGGAATGTTGCTATAGTTAAGCTTTTGGTTTTTAATCATTCCTTCACTCAGAAATTGACTTTCTTCAGAAATCTTAACAAACCAGCTCTAGACTTCTTACTTGCTACTTCTTTAAATTTCCAAATAATCTCTACTTCTCGTGTGATCCAGATGGTAAAGAATCTGCTTGCAATTCAGGACACCCGGGTTCAATCCCTGGGTCGAGAGGATCTCCTGGAGAAGGGAACGGCTACCCGCTCCAGTGTTCTTGCCTGGAGAATCCCATGGACAGAGGAGCCTGGTGGGCTATAGTACATGGGGTCGCAAAGACTCTGACATGACTGAGCAACTAACACAGCACATACTTCTCACCATTTCCTGATTATACGCCTTCCTTTTTCACCACCAAACCATCATGAGGACATGACTCTATGCGTTTCACCCTATACCACTTGGATGTTCAGTGAAAGTTTGTTGAATGAAAGTACTGTATTAATTGTATAGAATCTTTGCTTCCACCAAGATGGAGTGGCAATTCATTTATTCTCCCATCTAAAACAACCCCCAAATGGAAAAAATACATGGACTAACAGCCCTATGATTCCCCTATCTTACTGCCTTGACAGAGTTTCCAGGATACAGCGTAAGGAAAGAAACCCCAAGCAGAGACAACAAACTCTATAATTGCAGAGATGTTTCTGATGGTCAAGGTAGCCAAGTGCTCTCAGGACAGGGCACTGGGGAGAACAGAATGGATGAAAGAAAACCCCAGAGATATGTGAACAGTTCAGTATTCAGCTGAGTACAGGTCAGCTCATGTGTGTGAGCTCATACTCAAGGCCAAGGGAAAAAACAAAAAACACTCAAATGAATCAGAGGTAACAGTGCCTGGATGGTACCTGATCTCACCAACAAAGCTGGGAAAACCTGAATATTCACAGAGCATTTTGTAGAGCACATGCTGAAGAATGCACTGGCTTCAGTAGTGGGGAATAATCCGCCTTAGAGTAAGCAGCATTCTTTCCTACTCAGCAGATGTTAAAGTAGGATCTGAAAGTATCGAACTGTTTGCAAGTAATTTAACTGAATACCAAATAAAGTCCAAGAGTATTTACAGGAATTTTAAAAATATCAAAACCCCAGAAGGTAAATTTTATGTCTGGTCTTTAATTAAAAATTCACCAGGCACGCAGATGAGTGTGAAAATATGACCCATGATCAGAAGCGATAGGAATAAAAAATGACACAGAATTGAGGACAGATGTTAGGATTTACAGATAAGTACTTTAACACAGTTAATGATTGTACTCACATGTTCAATAATTTAAGAAGAGATATGAAAGACATTAAAGAAATAAAACTGGAAAATACAAACAAGAACTTAAAAAACAAAAGCTACAATGTGTGAAATGAAACAGAGACGAACTATAGATTAGATAGAGCAGAGGAGATTAGTGCACACATAGCAATAGCAAATAGTGAAAATGAACAGAAAAAATAAGGAAGAAAATAAACTGAAAAGGGCATCAGCGAGCTGTGAGACAACTTCAGTCTGCCTAATGTATGTGTAGGCAGTCCCTAAAGGAGAGGAGAAGGCCAGAGTAGAAAACAAATCTGAAGAACCAAAGGCCAATATTTTTCTGAATTTGATGAAAACTGTAATCCATAGATCAAAGAAGCTCACTGAACGCTAAGCACGAGAAGCGTGAAGAAAATAAAACCAAGGCATATCACAATATACCTGCTCAAAATCGGAGAAAAGGTGGAAATGTTAAGAGCAGCTAGAGAAAAAAAAGTCCTTCAGAGGAACAAAGAATAAGAATGACGGCAAAGTCCTCACAGACGACAGTGCCAACAAGAGCTAGTGAAACACAGGTTTAAAGAACTGAAAGAAAAAAAATGTATCAATACAGAAATCTGCACTTACTGGAAATTTCCTTCAAAAATAAGAGTGAAAAGGACTTTTTTTTTTTTTCCCCAGGGTTTTTTGGAGTTTTATTTTTTATTTATTTTTTAAATTTTATTTTATTTTTAAGCTTTACAAAATTGTATTAGTTTTGCAAAATATCGAAATGAATCCGCCACAGGTATACTTTTTAACACTGGATTTCATTGTTGTTGTTGTCCAGTCTCTAAGTCGTGTCTCTTTGCGACCCCATGGACTGCAGCATGCCAGCCTTCCCTGTCCTTCACCATCTCCCGGAATTTGCTCAAACTCATGTCCGTTGAGTCGGTGATGCCATCCAGCCATCTCATCCTCTGTCGTCCCCTTCTCCTCCTGCCCCCAATCCCTCCCAGCATCAGAGTCTTTTCCAATGAGTCAACTCTTCACATGAGGTGGCCAAATATTACTATTGAATAATTCTGATAAATTAAATCCACTTATGTTCTCTCTGGGAAAAAACTGGTAGTACTGATGGATACCGTTCCCCAATATCTCTTACCTTTTTGATTATTCTCTGTAATAGTCCTGTGTTTCTTTGGCAAATTCCTCTTACACGGCCCACGAGCTGGTTCCAGAGGACAGGATTCATTTGGAGCAGATGAGTGATCTCACAGCAGCTTTGTATGAATTCTGTGCTTCAGCTGGGTTAGTGTTAATTCTCCTATTTTAAATATTTCTATCACTCTTTGATAAATAAATAGAAGTTAACAGTCCAAAGTGAATTATCTACTACATGGCCAGAAGTCCCAAGCAGTTTTTTCCCTTCCTTGCTCTGAACAGAATATTAAAAGCCCTTTTAAGCTGGTGTGAGTGTTTCCCACCAGCCCCTCGCTTCAGTCTGCATAATGCATTTCTACTTTCTGTGCTGTTCACACTTGTCCTTAGTTAATGATGCCTCTTTCATCTTCTGGGTTTATTCTTGTTTGTTTGATTTTATGGGGTTTCTAAAAATTGGGTCCCTAAAGACAGTTTGTAGAACATTCAAACAGTGCAAATAGGTATATCTGAACTGAGAGGTGTGTCTGAGTTCTGAGGGTCACCATGGAGAACCGCACCAAGCAATGCCTCAGCTGACATTCAATTATGAGCACCTTCAGGTCTAACACTGCTTATTTTTTTAATTTTATGTTCCCTTTTTGAAATCTTTCCTCTGAATATTTACAAGGAAATGCGACTAATTCATTCTCATTTTGGTAAAGGAATCAAAGAATCAAAATATTGGTTATCTTATTATTTTTTAGTTATTTTTTGAAAAGATTTTCTTGGTTCCCATCTGTGACTTTGCTACATCAAACTAGAAAATTCTAAGTCTATATGCTATTTCTTAAGACCAAATCTGAAATTTAGATTAGATTAAGTCTAATTTAATCTAATTTAAATCTAATATAAATTTAATTAGATTTGAGAAAAATGTTTTTTCTATGTTTTATGATAAACTTATCCAAAACCACTTCTATATGTTAGCATGCATTTGTGACTAGGTATACAATGTGTCAAAAGAATGCTGCCTCAGTGTTCAGGGTGAAGAATGGGGTGGCTGTGGCAACTTCTTAAGACAAAATTAAGTTTGCTGTATTGATTGACTCTTTCATGAAAATTTTCTCTATAGCTTGCACTGCTATTTGATAGCATTTTACCTACAGCAGATTTATTTCAAAATTGAAGTCAGTTCTTTCAAACATTGCCAATGCTTTACCAACTAAGTTTATGTAATATTCTGAATCATCTATTGTCATTTCAATAATCTTCACAGCATCTTCACCAGGAGCATATTCTATCTCCAGAAGCCACTTTTCTCTGCTCAACCCTAAGAAGCAACTCCTCATCCATGAAATTCATATCATGAGATTATAACAATTCAGTCACATCTGCAGGCTCCCCTTCCAATTCTAGTTCTCTTGCTATTTCTACCACACCGGCAGTTACCTCCTCCACTGAAATCCTGAACCCTCAAAGTCATCTATGAGGGTTGGAATCAACTTTTTTCAAACTCTTGTCAAAGTTGACATTTTGACCTCTTCTCATGAATCACAGATGTCCTTAATGACATCTAGAATAGTGAATGCTTTCCAGAAAGTTTTCAATTTATTTTGCCCAAATCCATTAGATGAGTCACTATCTTCAGCCCTATAGTCTTATGAAATGTGTTTCTTAAATAAAAGGATTTGAACGGTGAAATTTTTTCTTTATCCAAGTGATGCAGAACAGATATTCTGTTAACAGGCAAGAACACAACCCAAATCTCATTGCACATCTCCATCAGAGCTCGCGGGTGACCAGATAGAATGTCAATGAAGAGTAGTATTTTGACAGGAATCTGTTTTCCTGAGCAGTAGATGTCTAGTAAACTGTTGTAAACAGCTGTGCTGTCATCCAGCCTTTGTTGTTCTATTTATAGAGCACAGGCAGAGTAGATTTAGCATAAATCATAATGGCCCTCGGATTTTCAGGATGGTAAGTGAGCTTTAACTTAAAGAAGTCACCAGCTGCATTAACCTTTAACAAGAGAGTCAGCCTGTTCTTTAAACTTTGAATCTGGGTATTGACTTTTCTCTAGCAAAAGAGCCCAGCTTTGTCCAACAGAAGACTGTTTTGTCTATATTAAAACATCTGTTCTTTAGTGTAGCCATAGCCACCTTCATGAACTTTCTTTGCAAGCTTTTCTGGATAACTTGCGGCAGTTCCCACTTTCCTACGTCAGCACTTGCTGCTTTACCCTGCCTTTTGAGGTTAGGGAGATGGCTTCTTTCCTCAAACCTCATGAACCAACCTCTGCTAGCTTCAAACTTTTTTCCTGCCACTTCCTCACCTCTCTTAATAGTCACTGAATTGAACAGAGTCAGGGTCTTGATTTGGATTAGACTTTGGCTTAAGGGAACGTTGTGACTGGTTTGAACTTCTATTCAGACCTCCAAAACTGTCTCCACACCAGCCATAATGCTGTTTCATGTTCTTATCATATGTTTACGGACAAGAGTAGCACGTATGACTTCCTACAAGAGTGTCCCTTTGCACTCACAGCTTGGCTAACAGTGCAAGAAGCACAGCTCTCATTCTGTCTTAGGGTTCTGACATGCGTTCCTATTCAGTTCAGTTCAGTTCAGTTCAGTCGCTCAGTCGTGTCCGATTCTTTGCCACCCCATGAATTGCAGCACGCCAGGCCTCCCTGTCCTTCACCAACTCCCGGAGTTCACTCAGACTCACGTCCATCGAGTCGGTGATGCCATCCAGCTTTCCTATTATTTCTCGCTTTTGATTTAAAGTGAGAGACCTGTGACTCTCCCTTCCTCTTGAACATGTAGAGGCCATTGTGGTGTTATTAGCTGGCCTAATTTCAAAATTGTTGTATCTCAGGGAATAGGGAGGTCCAAAGAGAGGGAGAGAGGTAGGACAGCTGGCAATGGAACAGTCAGAACACACATTTATTAAGTTCACCATCTTACATGATTTGTCGCACCCCAAACAATTACTACAGTAACATCAAGTATCGTTAATTACAGATCACCATGACAACACAATAATAATAATAATAAAGTTTGAAATATTATATGAATTACCAAAATGTGACACTCAAAGTGAGCAAATGTTACTGGAAGAATGGAGCGGATAGACTTGCTCAATGGATGGCTGCCACAAATCTTCAATTTGTGAAAAATGCAGTATCTGCAAAGTGCAATAAAACAAGGTATGCCTATACAAGTGGTTGGAGCTTCCCTGGTAGCTCAGTTGGTAAAGAATCTGCCTGCCATGAAGGAGACGTTCGTTTGATTCCTGGGTTGGGAAGCTCCCCTGGAGAAGGGATTGGTTACCCATTTCAGTATTCTTGAACTTCCCTGGTGGCTCAGATGGTAAAGAATCCACCTGCAATGCAGGAGACCTGGGTTCTATCCCTGGGTTGGGAAGCTTCCCTGGAGGAGGGCATGGGAACCCACTCCAGTATTCTTGCCTGGAGAATCCCATGGATAGAGGAATGTGGTGCGCTACAGTCCATGGGGTCGCAAAGAGTTGGACATGACTGAGCAACTAAGCACAGCACATGTAAGAGTTTAGCTATTTTTCAATAAAGATACCTGAGATCTAGTAAAGTTCTTTGATAACCCTATTCATATTCTTAGTTTAGGTCAGTCAGTCGCTCAGTCATGTCCGACTCTTTGCAAACCCATGAGTTGCAGCACGCCAGGCCTCCCTGTCCATCACCAACTCCTGGTGTTTACCCAAACTCATGTCCATTGAGTCAGTGATGCCATCCAACCATCTCATCCTCTGTTGTCCCCTTCTCCTCCTGCCCTCAATCTTTCCCAGCATCAGGGTGTTTTCAAATGCTTAACATAGCTGTTATTTCTTCAGTTCCTGATATGTACTAGAGACTTATCACAATATTATCTGTTATACCAACTGCAACCCTGAGCTGAGGATATTTATCTCCATATAACAGATGCAGAAACTTAAGAATAAAGAGCCAAAATGACTATCCTGAGGCATACAGCTGTCAAAAGCAAGAATTTGGGTTTATGTTTCTAACTAAAAACAAAAAGTTGATACTTTATATCTGAAACCTACATGTTGTAAACATGTTTTTGTTAGAACATTTTATAAACATTTTATTTTTAAGACTATTATTTATTTCATTTTCTTTTCAGCTTTTGTCTGGGAGAAAATATAAAGCAATTAAAAATTTTTAATTTAATTCATCTGCAAAGTTGTGCTGGTTTTTGCACTTATGGGAGGTAGCGGTGGTGGTGACATCAGTGGGAATCAAAGTCAGAGACTCTCAAAGGGGAGGATACCCTCAGGGGGATGATGTCAGTGAGTTAAACTCTTAACTTTTTTTTTACATTTGGAAATAATAAAATCATTATTTGTTCAATGAAAGTTACAAAAATGATAAAGAACACACTATTTTTTCACCCAGATGTATCTATCATTAGTATTTTGTCCCATTTCCTTTCTTTGTATGCAAACGCAAGTTTTTCTTTCTCCTGAACATTTGAAAATAAGTTGCATACATCATGGTTTTTTACTCTTAGACAATTCCATGTGCATTTCCTAAGAAAAGTAATGGTCTTTTATATAGCAATAGTTTGGTCATCAACTTCAGTGAACTTAGTAAAATGATGAAAGATAATGGTCTATTTCCCTTTTGCCAGTTGACCTACATGGGAATGTCCTTTCTAGCATTGTTTTCCCTCCAGTACAGGATGCAGCCAAGAACACACGTGGTATTTACCTCTTGTGCCTCCTTTAATCTGGAACAGTTCTCCAGCTTGCTCTGGCTTACAACATTAATATTTCTGAAGAATACAATCAGCGGCCTATTTTCTAATAACCCCTTATTTTCAAGCAGAAATTCTTTTTTTCAGAGCTTATCTTTGATTAAACTTTACAGCGGTTTTACATACGGCCAGTTAGGACTGGAATCAAGCCATGTATGTCAGTGCCAGAGATGCTAAGTGTATGGAGAAATTTTCTTTTTTTTTTTTTTCTTTTTAAAGAAGGATAATTGCTTTACAGAATTTTGCTGTTTTCTGTCAAACCTCAACATGAATCAGCCATCAGTTTAGTTCAGTTCAGTCGCTCAGTCGTGTCCGACTCTTCACGACCCCATGAATCACAGCACGCCAGGCCTCCCCGTCCATCACCAACTCCCGGAGTTCACTCAGACTCATGTCCATCGAGTCAGTGATGCCATCCAGCCATCTTATCCTCTGTCGTCCCCTTCTCCTCCTGCCCCCAATCCCTCCCAGCATCAGAGTTTTTTTCAATGAGTCAACTCAGGTATACACATTTCCCCCTCTTCTGAACCTCCCTCCCATCTCCCTCCCCTTCCCACCCCTCTAGGTTGATCCAGAGCCCATGTTTGAGTTTCTTGAGCCATACAGCAAATTCCTGTTGGCTATCTATTTCACATGTGGTAATGTAAGTTTCCATGTTACTCTTTCCATACATCTAACCCTCTCCTCCCCTTTCCCCTTGTCCATAAGTCTATTCTCTATGTCTGTTTCTCCACTGCTGCCCTGTAAATAAGTTCTTTCGTGCCATTTTTCTAGATTCTGAATATATGCATTAGAATACAATATTTATCTTTCTCTTTCTGACTTACTTCAACCTGTATAACAGGTTCTAGGTTCAACCACCTCATTAGAACTGACTCAAATGCATTCCTTTCTATGGTTGAGTAATATTCCATTGTGCATATGTACCACAATTTCTTTATCCATTCATCTGTCGATGGACATCTAGGTTGTTTCCATATTCTAGTTATTGTCAATAGTGCTGTAGTGAACAATGGGATACATGTGTCTTTTTCAATTTTGGTTTCCTCAGGGTATATGCCTAGGAATGGGATTGCTGGGTCATTTGGTGTTCATTGAAAAGACTGATGCTAAAGCTGAAACTCCAATACTTTGGCCACCTCATGCGAAGAGTTGACTCATTGGAAAAGACCCTGATGCTGGGAGGGATTGGGGGCAGGAGGAGAAGGGGACGACAGAGGATGAGATGGCTGGATGGCATCACTGACTCGATGGACGTGAGTCTCAGTGTACTCTGGGAGTTGATGATGGGCAGGGAGGCCTGGCGTGCTGCGATTCATGGGGTCACAAAGAGTCGGATACGAATGAGCGATTGGACTGAACTGATGGTGGTTTTATTCCTAGTTTTTTTAAGGAATCTCCATACCATCTTCCATAATGGCTGTATCAATTTACATTTTCACCAACAGTGCAACAGTGTTCCCTTTTCTCCACACCCTCTCCAGCACTTATTGTTTGTAGATTTTTTTGATGATGGTCATTCTAGCTGTTGTGAGATGATATCTTATTGTAGTTTTGATTTGAATTTTTCTAATAATGAGTGATGTTGAGCATCTTTTCATGTGTTTGTTAGCCATCTGTATGTTTTCTTTGGAGAAATGTCTGTTTAGGTCTTTTCCCCACTTTTTCATTGGGTTGTTTGTTTTTCTGGTATTGCGTTGTATGAGCTACTTGTATATTTTGGAAATTAATCCTTTATCAGTTGTTTCACTTGCTATCATTTTCTCCCATTCTGAGGGTTGTTTTTTCACCTTGTTTATAGTTTCCTTTGCTGTGAAAAAGCTTTTAAGTTTAATCAGGTCCCACTTGTTTGCTTTTGCTTTTATTTCCATTACTCTAGGAGGTGAGTCATAGAGGATCTTGCTTTGATTTATGTTATGGAGTGTTCAGCCTATGTTTTCCTCTAAGAGTTGTATAGTTTCTGGTCTTACATTTAGGTCTTTAATTCATTTTGAGTTTGTCTTTGTGTACGGTGTTAGGAAATGTTCTAATTTCATTCTTTTACATGGAGCTGTCCAGTTTTTGCAGCACCATTTATTGAAGAGTCTGTCTTTGCCCCATTGGATAGTCTTGCCTCCTTTGTCAAAAATAAGGTACCCATAGGTGCATGGGTTTATGTCTGTGCTTTCTATCTTGTTCCTTTGGTCTATATTTCTGTTTTTTTGTGCCAGTACCATACTGTCTTGATGACTGTAGCTTTGTAGTATAATCTGAAGTCAGGAAGGTTGATTCCTCCAGCCCCATTCTTCTTTCTCAAGACTGCTTTGGCTATTCGGGATCTTTTGTGTTTCCATATGAATTGTGAAATTTTTTGTTTTAATTCTATGAAAAGTACCATTGGTAATTTTATAGGGATCATATTGAATCTGTAGATTGTGTTTGGTAATATAGTCATTTTCACAATATTGATTCTTCCTACTCAAGAACATGGAATATCTCTTCATCTGTTTATGTCATCTTTGATTTCTTTCATTCAGTTCAGTTCAGTTCAGTCACTCAGTCATGTCCGACTCTTTGCACCCCCATGATTGCAGCACACCAGGCCTCCCTGTCCATCACCAGCTCCTGGAGTTCACTCAAACTCACGCCCATCGAGTTGGTGATGCTGTCCAGCCATCTCATCCTCTGTCATCCCCTTCTCCTCATGCCCCCAATCCCTCCCAGCATCAGAGTCTTTCCTAATGAGTCAACTCTTTGCGTGAGGTGGCCAAAGTACTGGAGTTTCAGCTTTAGCATCATTCCTTCCAAAGAAATCCCAGGACTTTCGTTAGTGTCATAATTTTCTGTGTACAGTTCTTTTGTCTCGTGGATAGGTTTATTCCTAGATATTTATTTCTTTTTGTTGCAATGATGAATGGGATTGATTCCTCACTTTCTCTTTCTGATTTTTCATTGTTAGCATATAGAAATGCAAATGACTTCTGTATATTGATTTTGTATCCTGCAACTTTGCTAAATTCACTGACTAGCTCTAGTAATTTTCTTTAGGGTTTTCTATGTACAGTATCATGTCATCTGCAGACAGAGAGAGCTTTACTTCTTCTTTCAGATCTGAATTCCATTCATTTTTCTTCTCTGATTGCTGTAGCTAAGACTTCCAGGACTATGTTGAATAATAGCGGTGAAAGTGGACACCCTTGTCTTGTTCCTGATCTTAGGGGGAATGCTTTCAGTTTTGCTCTGCCCCAGTGAGGGTTGAGCATGAAGGTGGCACAGCTGCTTGGCTTATGGGAACCCTGGAGGCACCAAGTGTGCTGGGACATGGAGTGCCTCTGCTGCAGGAGTTATGGACCCATCAGAGTCTTTTTTTGAGCCTCTTGGAGAAACTCTTCTGAACAGAAGGACCTCTGACAATAAAGGGAGTGTGAATGGGCAAGGGGGCTGAAAAACTGAAGAGTATAAGTCCTCAGAGAGCAGGTATATATAGATAACTACACACACACACACACACACACTTTTGATACAAGGCTTAAAGTTATTCATAGCACATTAAATGGTGTATGTATTGAATAGATCCTGCATATTCAGTCCTGTGTTCTCCAAGGGTTGACTTAAATTTCTTCTTCCCAGGAAGTCCTAAGTCCACAGTCTCAGAAAAATATGTATTGCTGGAGCAGTCCTCAGCAAACAGAGCTCTCAGAAGGAAGGTTCCTAGCTAGGGAATCAAAATCCGTTCTATTCATCCATAGGAGTAGCAGTGGCTCTTTGTCACTGGGTTCAGTGAGAGATAGAAGCATTTTAAGTTGATTTTACAGGCAGGAATTTTGGGTCCTGAGCTTGAACATTCAGCTCAACCCCCCCAAATCTCAGATTCTACAACTGGCTTGTAGTCCTCACAGGGTTGTGATAATGTATGTGAAAGTGAAGTCGTGTCCACCTCTTTGCGACCCCATGGATTGTAGCCCTCCAGGCTCCTCTGTCCATAGGATTCTCCAGACAGGAGTACTGGAGTGGGTTGCCATTTCCTTCTCCAGAGGATCTTCCTGACCCAGGTATAGAACCCGGTTCTCCCGCCTTGTAGGCAGATGGTTTACCATCTGAGCCACCAGGGAAGTCCTAATAATATACGTAAAATCACATATATAATGCTGCATAATTTGGAAAGTGCTTTACAGACTTTATCACAACCTTGTAAGGGTACAGGCCAGTTGGAGTACTAGACCTTAAAAATGAATTCTTGAGGGTCTCAGAGTCTAATCTTGTACAAATCTCTTCTTAAAGAGCCATTCTATTTAACCTCCTGCAAGTTCCTGGAGTTGGTGATGGACAGGGAGGCCTGGCGTGCTGAGATTCATGGGGTCGCAAAGAATTGACACGACTGAGCGACTGAACTGAACTGAACTGAAGGTCCCTTTGCCTCTGCCACGTGTAACCAAGTGTCCTGTTTTCCCAGCTTGGAGATACTGCCCCAGAGAAGTGAGCAGACACAAGACCTATTTTCTCTTAGGAAAAGGCCTACTTTGAGCCTAATCTCTTTCCTCATCTTTCCTATACCCCGAATTTGGGCTTGGACTGTTCAATTCCAGGGCCCCAAGTCCAGCCTGAGTTCACATGGGAAGGAAACCCTTGGGGAAGAGGACATGAAATGAAGCCGTGGGGTGAGGGCTAAAAGAGGTGTGGGAGGATGGGGTGAAGGGCCCCATGAGCATCACCAAGCTTGCCAGGACCTCCAGGCCCCACTCTTCTCTTGGCTGGAGCGTCTGCCTTGTTCCCTGCAGCGGCCTGGGCAAGCACACTATGGAGAGCGGCTCTCCACCACAGTTCTACTTTCAGCGACAGCCTGGACTAGAGGCATCCGGAAAGTTCCTCCCGTTACCCTAACTGTCATATAATCCCCTTATTTTGTTGTCACTGCATCACAAACTTCCAGATTTAACTTTTATACAGGAAGCCTTTGCTCATGAAAGCACAAATTTGCAGTTCAACTCTTGGACATGATTAGGTTTTTCATTTCTTTGGCTCTTGGATAATTGTATGTATTTTCAGTACAACTCTAAAGACTTTTGGTATTGTAAGACACCCTATCTAAATTTCCTATCTAATGATGATGAACAGTTGAGATTGGTGGATTCCTAAACTATGCACATATTTGTTCTATAGTGATAACGAAAAGACCTTTGAAGTGACAAAGGAAAAGACACCTGCAGACACCTACGTATAGGTGACACTTGAGCTTGCTCAGTCGCTCAGTCGTGTCTGACACTTTGTGACCCCATGGACTGTAGCCTTCCAGGCTCCTCTGTCCATGGGACTTTACAGACAAGAATACTGGAATGGGTTGCCATTCCTCCTCCAGGGGATCTTCTCGACACAGGAATTGAACCCAGGTCTCCTGCAGCTCCTGTGTTGGCAGGCGGATTCTTTACCGATGAGTTCACCTGGAAAGCGTGGGTGACACTTGGCAAGACAGCTTTCTTTCTCAGAGGAGTGACCAGAATTAGTAGCAAAACAGACTGTCAGTGAGTTTATGATTATGCAAAGTCTTATCTTTGCATAATCTTCTTTGCACTTATCTTCTAGACACATCCCTTTATTCTAAGCCTAATTTGAGCCCAAAGCAATTTATGATTTTGGCTTTAAAACTCTACACGAGAAATCTTCTCCCAAAGCTTATCAACATAAAACATCCACATTGTGTTTGCGTGAATCTCCTGACCAGCAATTAAAATCCTGTCTAGAGCTCACTTTGTATTAGAGTTTTAATTTCTCCTTTAACAGATATTAATGGACTTATACCCTTCCATTCTTTTAGAACTATGTGTTACAAATATCAAAAAAGATAAGCAACTAAATTTTGGACCTGCACATGGCTTTATCTGACTTAAAGTTTCTATTTGAGGTCATTTTATTAACAAAAAACAAACCTTTGAGCTGTACGGGAAAAAAGTTGTCAGTTGAATGACCTTGTTCTGGAAAAACAAACCAGACAAAAGACTGAAAAATTCTACTGCATTTCAATTAAAAAAAAACTTTTGTGCATCAAAATAAAATGCATGAAAAGATAACTCAATAGGAAAAACTTGGGCAAAAGGTGAAAACAGCATTTCACAGAAGAAAAGTTATAAATGGACAACAAAACATAAGAAAAGTTGCTTAACTTTATTTGTAAATAGGGAAATGCAAATTAAAACTATCATGTAATGCCATTTCATATCCATCAGATACACAGAAATGTTAAGTACTGAATAAGGATACAGAATGACAAGAACTCATACACCCTGCTGGTGGGACTGTAAATTGGTTCAACCACATTCACATCTATGATTATAATAAAACTAGTGCGAGCCCTCTTTCAAGTGCTTCATGTATGTTAAGTCATTTAATCACCTGCAAAATCACTTGGCATTATCTTATTAAGTTGATGGTTTTTCTCTGGAGACTCAGTCACTCCCCTTCTAGGTATGGCCCTAGAAGAAGTCTTGTAAGTACCTGTCAGGAGACATACCAAGAATATTTTACATCAACATAATTTGTAAGAAAAAATGACAGTTAAAATGTTCCCGAAGAGACTGCATAAGCAAATTTTGTTCAATTCATATTGAAAAAACAAAGGCCACGAGATAGATGTCATTCACATAAAAATAAAAAACAAGGGAAGGCAATGCCAAAGAGTGTTCAAATAACCATACAATTGCACTCATTTCACATGTTAGAAATCCTTCAAGTGAGGCTTTAGCAGTATGTGAACTGAGAACTTCCAGATGTACAAGCTGGATTTAGAAAAGGCAGAGGAACCAGTGATCAAAAAGCAAGGGAGTTCCAAAAAAAAATCTGCCTCTACTTCACTGACTATGCTAAAGCCTTTGTCTGTGTGGATCACAACAAACTGTGGAAAATTCTTAATGAGATGGGAATACCAGACTACCTTACCCACCTCCTGAGATACCTGTATGCAGGTCAAGAAGGAACAGTTCAAACCAGACATGGAAAAACAGACTGGTTCCAAATTGGGAAAGGAGCACGTCAAGACTGTATATTATCTTATACCCTGCTTATTTGACTTATATGCAGAGCTGTTGTTCAGTCCCTCAATCGTGTCTGACTCTTTGTGATCCCATGGACTGCAGCATGCCAGGCTTCCCTGTCGTTCACCATCTCCCCAAGCTTGCTCAAACTCATGTCCATTGAGTCAGTGATGCCATCCACCATCTCATCCTCTGTTGTCCCCTTCACCTCCTGCCCTCAATCTTTCCCAGCATCAGGGTCTTTTCCAATGAGTCAGCTCTTCACATTAGGTGGCCAAAGTATTAGAGCTTCACTTATCATCAGTCTTTCTAATGAATATTTAGGATTGATTTCCTTTAGGATTGACTGGCTTCATCACCTTACAGTCCAAGGGACTCTCAAGTGTCTTCTCCAACACCACAGTGCTCAAAAGCATCAAGTCTTCTTTATCGTCTAACTCTCCCATCCAAACATGACTACTGGTAAAACCATAGCTTCAGCTATACAGACCTTTATTGGCAAAGTAAAGTCTCTGCTTTTCAATACACTGTCTAGATTTGTCGTAGTTTCTGTGCAGAGTATATCATGCAAAATACCAGCCTGGATGAAGCTCAAGCTGGAATCAAGATTGCCAGGAAAAATACCAACAACCACAGATATGAAGATGATACCACTTTAATGGCAGAAAGTGAAGAGGAATTAAAGAGCTTCTTGATGAAAGTGAAAGAAGAAAGTGAAAAATTTGGCTTAAAGCTCAGCATTAAAAAACAAAGATCGTGGCATCCAGCCCATCACTTCATGGCAAATAGTTGGGGGAAAAGTGGAAACAGTGGCAGATTTTCTTTTCTTGGGCTCCAAAATCACTGCAGATAGTGACTGCAGCCATGAAATTAAAGGATGCTTGCTCCGTGGAAGAAAAGCTATGACCAACCTAGACAGCATATTAAAAAGCAGAGGTATCATTTTGCTGACAAAGGTCTGTCTAGTCAAAGCTATGGTTTTTCCAGTAGTCATGTATGGATGTGAGAGTTGGACATCCATGAAGAGTCCCAAAGGAATTATAAAAAGGGTTATTTTCTTGAACGCAGAGTAGGATATGAGATACTGAAAACATATGAAGGAGGTTAAGCGGTGCTAGTTAATGTCCTTTCTTAAAGCTATGTTAGTACAGGCAACCATTCTGTTATTCTTTATGCTGTATATGCCGTGTATACTTACACT
Source organism: Bison bison bison (assembly GCF_000754665.1). Classification (NCBI taxonomy): domain Eukaryota; kingdom Metazoa; phylum Chordata; class Mammalia; order Artiodactyla; family Bovidae; genus Bison; species Bison bison. Next base: position 828,659 of record NW_011494679.1, on the reverse strand, counting down.
GTGCATATCTGTATGTCTGACATATTTCACAGTGTTCTTTATAAGAAAAATAAAAACATGGTCTTGATTTCATTATCGCTCTTATATCACGAAGGGAAAGCCCTCAAGGCCCCTTGAACTGTACTGTGCATGCAAAAGATACTCAGAATTTGGAGTACAGACTGAGAGCTGAGTTCTGAGAGCTGAGTTCACAATTCAAAATATTTCCTTCCCATATTCCCTTCCTAAGTTTTATGGAGGTGACTTTTCAATGAAAATACATAATGTAACAAGTATTTTGACTGGTACTGTCAATTCTTCTTATCTTCTTGCCAGAAACTCTGCTGTAGCAAATATTTGTCAGGTTGAAAAACTGACCAACCTGTGGCGCTGAAGTGGCCCTGCTCATTCCTTTTCGCAAACTCGCCAAAGAATTCAACTTCGCTGACTTTGTTCTTTCCTTGAGGGGAGGGAGTGCTGAATGAGTTTTCTCCCTTGCATTTTACCAGTTTGTTAGCTGAGCAAGTCACCCATCCTGGCCTTGTTTTTCTCATTAGGAAAATGTTCATCATAAATGAATATAATTACCTGTCTATTTCTCTTTCATCTATCAATCATTCGGAGCAGTGCTCAGCTTGCAGTCAGTGCTAAGTCTTAGTTATTGTTATTATATTGATACATTGGTCATATACAGACTTGGTTTTGAACAAAATGCTACAGATGACAGTATCTGATTAAACTGTGGTGCATCTTGTGAACACAAAATGGATTTTTAACACTGGAAAAATAGTCACAAATAAGCCAGATAGTGGAAAACTTGAGAATACTACAATTAAATCATTCTCAGCTTGTTATTTCTAAGTAGCAAATTAATGGTTGCATAGATTGTGATTTATAATTTATTTTAGCATTTAAATTCACATCCAGTATCAAGATGTTAAAACAGTAACTCAAAGTTAAATTTATACTAGTTTATATAATGTTATGATGTGACATTTCATTTGCTCTCCAAGTTACACTTTGGAATGGGAACAGTGATTCACATCTCATAAATGAAGAAACCTAAGCTCAGAAGGATCCAGTATCTTGGCAAATTTGGGGTAACCTTAAGACTGGCAGCCTGGGGTCCTAACCCCACGTCCAGGACTCTCCCACTCTGTAGTTATATATAAGCCTTTAAATTGACTTCAGTAAACTCTCCCTTGACTCACCACTTCTCTTACCACTATAGATATTAAACTTTAAAGTTACATACATATCTGATTGCAGCTGTATGCAAGGTAGAAATACCCTGTTTTTGATTTAAAATAATTAATCACATGCCAGTTATATACAAATCCCAATGAACCTATACTTGAGGTTATAAAAAGTTAAATAAAATAATTTCTACAGCAACAGTACTACAAATAGACTAGAAAGCTTGCAAATAAAGAGACTCTGAAAGGAATTATCTCAGTATGTGAAAAGCTAATGTTCACACATTGTTTCATTTATATTTTTATTTCCTTTCATTTTAAAAACCTAGTGTTTTAATTATGAAAACAATACAGTCTCAGAGCATTTGAAAAATGTAAAAATATACCCTGTGTAAAGCAAAAATTACCTATCATTCTACCCAGAGATAAATATAATTAAATATTTTAAATACCTCCCTCTCAGAGATATGCCATATATACATGTTTAACTCATTAAATTATATCATATAACATGGTATATCTTTTCCCACTATCATTATGTCATAAACATTTCTTTTTTAAATTATCATACAAAGACCAAACACAATTTAGTCCAAGGATGCTTATCACAGTCACCATGGATGGTGAGTTGAGGCTGGCCTGAATGCCTTCTGGGGCCAAGAAGGATGTCATTGATCACTTCAGCTGAAGACAGAACATATTTCCTACCACCATTTGGAGAAGGCAGTGGCACTCCACTCCAGTACTCTTGCCTGGAAAACCCCATGGACAGAGGAGCCTGGTGGGCTGCAGTCCATGGGGTCACTAGGAGTCAGACACGACTGAGCGACTTCACTTTCACTTTTCACTTTCATGCACTGGGGAAGGAAATGGCAACCCACTCAGGTGTTCTTGCCTGGAGAATCTCAGGGATGGGGGAGCCTGGTGGGCTGCTGTCTATGGGGTCGCACAGAGTTGGACACAACTGAAGTGACTTAGCAGCAGCAGCAGTTCTCCTGTGGCCACCCAGAAAGTGGCCAGAAGTGCAAGTGCCTTTGGAGGGAGG